>NC_053156.1:43308556-43608556 GCF_016835505.1 Polypterus senegalus | reverse complement strand
TTATTCCAGACAGACTCCACAGAGGAAATCAATGTCAGATGGGTATCAAATACAGATTAGTTCATTTGTACCGTTCTGGGTATTTACTCGAAACAGATTGCTGTACGTAAACTCTGCCAAGCACGTATTTATACAATGCCTCTAATAAACATAAAACATAATTCAATCAAAATAAACCAGCACAGTTTCTGTATACAAAAGTTTAAACTGCAGGTTTTAATGAGTATGCTTTAAAAAAACAAAAGTCAGCAGCCGATGTAAAACATTTGTCCAACCATCTCTAAAAATTTCAATATGCTATCCAGGGGCCCCGTCTTCAGCCAAATTTTCCAAAGCAAAAAAAATGGGGTTGCCTCATAGCTAACATGGGCTTTATATGATGAGAAAGAGTTGTTGCTGTTGTTGACCAATTAGTCAATCATTCACTAGACCTACAATCAATCAGTCAATCAATCGATCAATCTTTATTTCTTTATTCTTTTTACTGCTATGCTGATGATACTGAGGTTTATATTCCCGTCTGCAACTCTGCAATAAATCACCTCCACAACTGTCTTTTTCAACTAAGATCTTGGATGGCTAATAATTTTCTTGATCTGAATCAAAATAAAATGGAGGTGCTTATAGTGAGTCCATCAGCTAAAGCCCAAATTGGTCTTTGACTGCTCGGCTCTTTCTCTGTCTTTTGCAAACCCCAAATCTGTGACCTTGGTGTTATCTTTGACAGTAACCTCTCTTTTGAGAAACACATTAATTCTGTAGTCAAGAGTTGCTTTTTCCATCTTTGTCTATTAGGTAAGATCAAGCCTTTTTTACTTTCTAGGGATCTTGAGAAAGCTACTCATGCTTTTATTTTTTCTCACCTTGATTACTGCAACTCACTGTATTCTGGGATTAGCAAATCCCTGATACGCAGGTTACATTTGGTCCAGAATGCTGCCGCTCGCTTTCTGGTTGGGGCAAGAAAGTCTGATTCTGTTTTTCCAATATTAGCTTCTTTACACTGGCTGCCTGTCAGTTTTTGAATTTATTTTAAAATCTTATTGCTAGTTTTTAAATCTTTACATGGGCTTGCTCCTGCCTTTTTATCCGAATTGTGTGTTTTACACCAACCATCCAGAGTGCTTAGACCTTCTGGTCAGTTGTCCCCCCACAAACACAGTCTCTCGGAATTTGCATAAGCACACCCCATTACCTACAATTTTAACTTAGTTACAAAGTGATCAAAACTCTCTTTTATATCCTGCGTCCTCTCATTAAACTTGTATCCCGCATTAGCCGTGGGCATGACAAATGCCAGCGGCAGCCTGTCTATGAACTTAATT
Source organism: Polypterus senegalus (assembly GCF_016835505.1). NCBI lineage: Eukaryota > Metazoa > Chordata > Cladistia > Polypteriformes > Polypteridae > Polypterus > Polypterus senegalus. The sequence continues at coordinate 43,607,231 of NC_053156.1, read as the reverse complement.
TAAACTTTAGGTTTACACCGTGCTTTGTTTCCGAAGTAGCAGAACTCATGAATATGGTAGTATATGTCACTCGCTCACTTCTTATTGTTTCGCTGCCTTCTCAATTATATAATGCATGTTTTCTTAAGCGCTTTTTGGAGGTCTTCCTGGTTTTCTACACACTGCGTTGACAGTCAGTTCACGTGATTACGTGGGAGGCGTGATGATGTCACACGAAACTCCGCCCCCCACGGCCATCCTAGCTCAACTCCATTACATTATATGGAGAAAAATAGCTTCCAGTTATGACCATTATGCCTAGAATTTTGAAATGAAACCTGCCTGTAAACTTTTGTAAGTAAGCTGTAAGGAATGAGCCTGCCAAATTTCAGCCTTCTACCTACACGGGAAGTTGGAGAATTAGTGATGAGTCAGTGAGTGAGTCAGTGAGTCAGTGAGTCAGTGAATGAGTGAGTCAGTGAGTGAGGGCTTTGCCTTTTATTAGTATAGATTTTATTTTTGTTCATTTATTTTATTTCTGTTTATGTTATTTATGTTAATTGTAAGTTTTTCTTTAATTCTATTATTGTAAAGCACTTTGGCCACAGCATTCCTATGTTGAATTAAATGTGCTATATAAATAAATTGACATTGACATTATTTCATAGATGCCTTATACAGAGGATTAAGTCCTACAAAAGGAACAAGTCCGCAATACAAATCAGTAGATTATGAGGCTCTGAGTTGCAAAAATGAAAACACACACAGTGAAAACAATGAAGGAACAAACAGAAGACACATCAGAAGACCGTCCAACTGTACTTTTTTCTGAATATACTTTTAAGGATATTCAGCTTCTCCCATCTATAACAGGCACAAAGCAGGAACCAGCACTGGATGATATGCCAGACTGTCACAGTGGACATCCCAACACTCACTCAGGTGTCACACATGTGTGCTTAGGTTGCAGCCAAAGGGTCCAAGTGAGCATGAAATATCAAGAGATAATGGGTTGGAACGGAGCACTAACACCTTTTTTCCTCTTCCAACAGACCAACTGAAGAATAATTGTTTTCTTTCACGTGTCTCACTCAGTAACATCACTTCCAGCTCATCATGATGACACACTTCTGGTCCCTCATCAATGACATTACTTCCGGCTTTTCGTGGTGATGTCACTTTCGACTCACAATGATGACATCACTTCCTACAAGACCACTTCTGCTTCCTCTCTGTTCTTGACTTTCTTCCTACTGCCATTCCATAAAAGACCCATGTGAAAATTGCTTCAGTGTCAAATGTACAGGGTGGCCCATATTTATGTATTTGATGTTTCACAGGCTGTAGCACCACTGTGTAGTCTGAGAATGAGAGTAACAATGTGCTGGACCGGGCAACCCTTGCTGTGTTTCAATACAGAATGGTGGTGAATTGTCGCTAGAGCAGTGCGTACGTTGTGTGCGTTTATACCCCGTTGCTCTGTATCGATGTGGATGGTACTTTGGTGGACCATGCCATGGAGAATAGGGGATGAAAAAACATTTAAGGTTCTTAATGTTCATGTTCCATTATATTACTTGGTAATAACATTGGTAGTTTCCTGACAATAATGCCTTTTTAATCATATACATAAATATGGGCCACCCTGTATATTTCATTTTTGACCAATGAACCAGTCTTTTTTGATTACTCGGTCGACCAAACATTACACGAGGAATTCCCCCAGCTCTATTCTGTAGGTTGTCTGTGTTTATTCTTCACACAGTTTATTCTTCATGCTTTGAGGAAGTTCATGTGAGTACTGCGAGAAGAGGAAAACTGAAGACATCACCGCATACACTATGAATGGAGAGCCCCATGGCATGCCCTGTTTTATCACACCCAATGTTTTATTGTGGGAAAGGCTTTTGGGGACACCTCTCCTTAAAGCACAGATCCCCTTTTATTCTTTTCCTGTAGACTACAGTTCCCATATATGGTATACTCTTATCGCTACTCCCATTTGTCTCATCTTACACTTACCAGTCTTTAGGGACGTACAATCCACAGTTGAAATGCACTTGCACCCAGGACTATGGTCCACAAATGTGCAGATGTCACCCACGTACACTGCCTCCAGAAAGTTTTCAGACCCCTTCACTTTTGTGACATATCGGTATGTTGCAAGCTTGACCTGAAATAATTTAAGCTCATTTTCCCTCATCAAGCTGTACTCAGTATCCCAGGGTAATGAATCAAAGGCAGGATTTAAGGAATTTCTTCAAATCTGTTAAATAAAAAAACTAAAATATCCCATTGAGCCTTCTCAATACTTAGTTGAAGCCCCTTTGACAGCAATTACAGCCTGTAGTCCACTTGGCTATGGCAGGAAAAAGTTTGCACACTTGGTTTTGGGAAATTCCTGTAAACTCTGTCAGGTTGGATGGAAACTGTTGGTGGTCAGCAATTTTCAGGTCTGTCCAGAGATGTTCAATTAGCTTCAGGTTCAGGCAGGGCAAGTCAAGAACATTCACTAAGTTGTCCCTAAGTCTCTCCTGTGTTGTCTGAGCTTTGAGCTTAGGTCATTGTCCCACTGGAAGGTAAACCTGAGATATGGAGCACTCTGGAGCAGGTTTTTGTTAAGAATATCTCCACACTTTACTTCATTTAGCTTTCCCTGATCTCTGTCTAGTCTCTTAGAGCCTGCCACTGAAAAACAACCTCATAGCTTGGCGCTGCCTCCACCATACTCCAAGCAGACTTCCATGTGTCTTTAACTGAGGAGCGGCTTCTGTCTGGCCACTTTGTCAGAAAGCCCATTATCAGTGTAGTGTTGCAGTGATGGTTGTTCTTCTAGAAGTTACTCCCATCGCCACATAGGCTCTCTTGAGCTCAGCCAAAGTGACTACCAGGTTGTTAGTCACCTCTCTTACTGTAGCTCTTCTCCCACGATTGCTACGTTTTGTCAAGTGGCCATCTCTGAGAAGAGTTGTGGTTGTTCCAGACTTCTTCTATTTAAGAATTATGGCCACTGCGCTCTTGGAGAACCTTTAGTATTGCAGATTTTTTTTTGTTTGTTTTTTTTAGCCTTCCCCAGATCTGTGCCTCGAAACAATCCTGCCTCTAAGGTCTGTAGGCCATTCCTTTCATCTCATGGCTTGGTTTTGCTAAGATGTGGGACCTTCAATAGAGAGGTGAGTGTCTTTTCTGACCATGTCCAGTCAATTACAGTATATCGACCAAAGGTAGACTCCGAGCAAAGAGTGGAAACATCTCAGTGATAATCAATAGAATGAGACACACCTGAGGCAAATTTCAAGTGTCACAATAAAGGGTCTGAATACTTGTTTCAATGTGATTTTTCAGTTTGTATTTTTTTTTATAAACTAGGGGACTTTGCCCCCTGCTTTGTTTGCCAACCCCCGGGCCTGCGCTATGCACTAGCTTCTTTGTGGTTATGCCACTCGCGTATGGGGATGCGGATGTACACTTTAAACAGATTTTTATTTTCATTAGAATTGTTACATATGCATAATGGAACTAGCTAATTTACATTACAGTGAGTAATTAACCATAGTAACAAATAGTAAAACATAATAATTGGAAAGTAAATTATGTTTAATGTTGCATTAGAGTTATTCATTGTGTAATATGATTTCATTCTGTTTGGCTTTGAAATTAACACACCAATATTTTAAACTTACCCTTTTACTGTAAAACTTCAGTAAAATCAATTTTTAAAATTACATTTTCGTCAATATCTGCTTGGACTTGCATCATGACAACCCAATGTATAACTGCCCGTGGTTGAATTTCGTTTCTTTCTCTCTATTAAATAAAATTACTTTTTTGAATGTTAGGCTCTGAGATTTGTTAATTGACTTTGCAAAAGCTATTCTAACAGGAAACTGTTAACGTTTTAATACGAACGGCATATCAAGATCTCCTCTGTTGTCTAATGTTATCTCCTGAAGATGTACCACATTACCTTTCTTGGGTACATCCTTCTTTCTACGATAATTCGTGCAGTGGAAGATTGGACGGTGTTAACGGTTGTACATATTCCTAGGGATATTGTAAGTTGATGTTTTCATCTTCTGCATGATCACCACCAACTGTTTCAACATAGTCTACTGGTATGCATTTAACCAATTTGCTGTGTAATCGATCGACATTTGACTTCATCATTTCTCTGTGCTAGAATTGCCCGTGTACTAATTTTTTCTCTTGATAACCCTTCGTAATGAAATTCTTTAATAAGATTTGGACATAATACGTCTTCTTAAATTGGGAACTTAAAGTGAGGAAGGAGCGGCACGGTGGCGCAGTGGTAGCGCTGCTGCCTCGCAGTTAGGAGACCTGGGTTCGCTTCCCAGGTCCTCCCTGCATGGAGTCTGCATGTTCTCCCCGTGTCTGCATTGGTTTCCTCCCACAGTCCAAAGACATGCAGGTTAGGTGGATTGGCAATTTTAAATTGTCCTTGGTGTGTGTGTCCTGCCTTTCTGCCTTGCGATCTGTGTTGGCTGGGATTGGCTCCAGCAGACCCCCATGATCCTGTGTTCAGATTCAATGGGTTGGAAAATGGATCGATGGAAGTGAGGAAGATGTTAAAATTGAAAAGAGCTGAGAGAGCTGGAACTGTGTCTGTCAAAAGCATTCACACGAATGAGAGGTGAGAGGACCATGTGCGTGTTTGGAAATGGTTGAGAGGAGGGCGTGACTTGAAAAAATCTCATGGCAAAAGTCTTGTGTCATGGGACTTGAAAAAAGTCTCGTCCTGTCCCAGGAATTTTTTATATAATAGAGAGACTTGCAAAAATGTCTAAAATTCTGTGCTTGCTTCCTCATTCTGAGGTATTGAGTGTTGCTTGATATGGGGAAAACAAATTGAAATCATTTTAGCAAAGGGTTGCAACATAGAAACATGTGGAAAAGTGAGGTTGTGTGGACCACCAGAGGGCATACCGCTCCCCAAACCCCGACACAGACAGGCTGAGTCACAAGTCTTTCCCAATAGCACACCTTTATTTAAGTGGGGTATAGGGAATCCATTCCCGGACATTTTTCATTCCCGCACTCCCGGGAATGAAACTGCTGTAATTCCCGGGAAACCGGGAACAGCCAAACTCGCATATATAGTGTGTAAAAGTGTAAAAATCGATCAAGAAATAACAGAGTTATTGTTGAAAATAATTAAGTGGCACAGTTTTTTGGCCCACAGTGTAGTGCGTTGTCGATTAATTCAGTCAACAACAGATCAGCAGCAGTCAGTCCCCCAGCTCCGACTAAGACTGAGCACAGTGGACTGGGAGGAGTCTGCACTCTGCAGCTCACGAATGACAGGACGGGGCAGACTTCATTGACGTTCGTCAGACAACAGCTTTGAACAGCAACTTGAAATTGCAATGCGTCAGCCTGTTGCATCCGCATTATCTGTGCCAAGAAACTTGCCATCACAGAATGATGACAAGAAACTGGATGTATCAGTAAAAGCTGAAATGGCGGTGTTTCAGAGCAACGGCAAGCGTGGGCATTGTTTAGAACAAGTGTATCAGTATCTGATGACTGTGCCGCCTACTTCAGTCGAGGCAGAGCGTGCTTTCTCAGCGGCTGGCATACTCTGCAGGAAGGTGCGCTCTCACCTGGACGACCGCACGCTGGACACATTGTGCTTTCTATGCTCTTATTACCGCAACTAACTAGATATATGTACTTATATGACAGCATGAACTGCTTGTAGATAAGGTTAGTCTTTTATTGGCATCAACATATTGCAGTAGTTTTATTAAAAATAAGTGTTAGTCGTTCTTAAACCGGGAATGACATGCAGGATTCCCGAATTCCCGGGAATGGATTCCCTAGTGGGGTAGCGTTTCTCTTTTGCTCCCCACTACACAGCACAGTACAAAGCACCAAAGATATATTACACAGTCCTTTCTTCTTTCTCTCACTTTCTCTCTCTCTCTTCATCTGTCACCTCCACTCCCCCTTCTCGCAAGCTTTGTCCTCCACCTCCCGACTCTGGCTTCTCAACTGGTGGTGAGGCAGCTCCATTTATAGTGCACCTAGAAGTGTTGAACTTCTTCTGGCTGCACATCCAGGTACGGCGGAAGCAGTTCCTCTAAGGAAATAAGCTGCACCTGGAGGTGCCAACGGAGGCCAACAGGACTGCTTCAAATTACAACTGCCCTGTGGGGATCCGTGGTGCTATAGCAACCCATTGGGGCTGTCCTCTAAAGTGTCGGGGGACATAATGTCCTAAATACGGTCTCTTCCTCCCTGGCCCGGTTCATCCCAGCCGATGTCCCAGGGGGTAATGGCCCTGGCCATCCACCACGGGGGTCTGAATTCTTTCTGATTCTACTGTGTGACTGTCCCTGTAGCTTCTCTATTGAGAGTGTTCTGTCTTTGTCACCCCAAATGACCCATCTGAGTAAAGGAACTGGATTTCTCAGCCCTCTGTGATAAAATAAAGCAAAATGCACAAGTGGGAAAGCATACTTAATAATTTTTTATTGCTAAATATTGGAGTTAGTCCCATAAAAAATATAGAAAGAATGTGGCTATCTAAACCACATAACATTACAGTTTTAGATGTTCAAACTTTCAGGTTGTACCCAATCCTTTAGTTACACAAAGTTCCCCTTCTCTCTGCTCAGCTCATCTCTAGTCAGTTCTCCTTAGCTTTCTTGCAAGCCACATCACCTTCTGGCTTTATACAATTTACTTCCTTTACCCCCAAAACTGTGCTCTCACCTCTTACTCTTAAATTCTACCTGCCCATTACACCAGGCTTTCTTCTTTGGGGGAAAGGAATTATGGCAACTTGAGATATATGCTCTTGTTAAGGTTAATTATAGCCATTTGCCTTAGGTGGAAGGGCCAGAAGAAGAATACTCCATTGATGACTTTCAAGAATGTTCTAATTAAATCATAGGAAAGCTCATCTGTAGAGATTAGGGGTACAAGGACCAACATCTGCTGCCAAACCCGGGACTGGTGTTCAGCAGCGAGCACCTGGTAACCAGATGACCCCTGTAGCCAGGTTAGGTTCAACACCTATGAAAAGATGGGTGAGGGTCGAGTACAATGGCAGCATGGTAATAAGCAAGAATGGGATTGACCCAGGCATAGAATCGACATCAAAAATGGTTCTCGGGAAGTTAAGCATAACTTCTTACACTATGATTGAACAAGAACTCATGCAGGAGGTTGAAAAACACTGGCTAGATACAGGCACCTCTACACACAGCATTGGTTCTGGAACCAGACTTCCCAGTCCAGGGTGTCTCTCTTTCTCTCTCTTCTGTTCTAGAGTTTCCTAATGGAGAAAGCCCCAGGCCAATGTGGGGATACTCATGAGCTCAGGCTGACATTTGTTTTGGTTGTTGACAGGGTTACGTCAATATGAATTTTAGGTGTAGAGAGGAAAATGCCTCAAAGAGCTAATCAAAGTATTCAACCCTTTTAATGACAGTGGATTTGGTGCTTGAAAGAGTACCATCAACTGCCTCTGTAGCCCAAATGGGACTAACGCTTACCTGGGTTCTAATGGAGATACTTGAAGGGGTGTGACTTTGAGGAAAATCTTACCTAGTTTGAACGTGAGATGTGAATGCTTATTAGATTTCTGTGCTGATCATGGATTATTCAGAGTAGAGTTGTTCACTGATGACTACTTTTATTGTAATCCTTCATTCACCTTATACAATTTCTTGTATTAGGAATTTGTCATTTTTCTCATAACCCATCTTTCTCCTCAGAGGCACACACAGAGTATTGAGGTCAGAGCACAGGGTCAGTAATTTCTACAGCATCCTTGGAGAAAATGCAGGTTTAGGGCCTTGCTTACGGGCCCAACGGAATATCATTCCTTCCATCGCTGCTGGGATTTGAAGCGGCAGCCTTCACGTTTCCCAGCCCAGATCCTTTAGCCACAGAGCCACCACTCCGCTAACCACTTTGCTCAAACAGATCTAGAAGAGCTAAATGGGAGGTCAGGTTGTGCTGAGAACAACTTGCCGATGCCAGATTTGAGAAGAAGTTCAACCCCCACATCAAGAAATACATCTCCTGCAGGTAGGAACATGTCATAGACATGAAGTCTGAATGAACGTGCTTCAATACTTCAGTAGTGGAGTCAGCTACAAGAAGCTGTGGTCAAACACAAGTGCATGGGTGGGAGTTTTTGGAGAGATACAGTGGTGTGGTAAGTTGCAGCTAAAGCTTCTTCTTGAGCATGTTTTACTTGTGTATTTATTATATTCTCTTCTGCTTGTTGACATTACCTTATTTTTGGATTATTTTATTCCAAGACTGGCTCAATCTGTTACTTTTAGGAAACTGTCATCGAAGAGGTCACTGTGTTATTAACTGGTATACTCCAAAGGTGGATGATTTGCTGCCGCTTGGCCTGTGCACTTGAACCACAACTGTTATTGATCTTCACAAACCAGCTTCCCTGTGGACGGCTTGGTTTGTGGTTAATGTTACTTAGTCCATTATTATCATGGATTCCTTGTCAGCCTCTTTGATTCTGGAACATCCAGAGACTGACATGACCATAAAGTACTTAATGGCAGAATTAATATCACTTGCAAAACTTAAGCACTTCTAAAAACTAGCGCTGTCTCTTGGAATTCATAGTAGTCTTGAGATTCCATTAAGCTGGATGTATTCTCACAGGGGTGGTGCATAAGTCTGCCATAGGAGATGATGATTTCATTATATTCCTTTTCAGCCTTTAGAAGTACAAATTATTTAGAGACGGTAAGTCTGTAATATGTTTAAATAGGTCATATGGATCTAAGCTTCCTAAGCTAGCATCTTTTTAGAGTTTCGAAGCTAGGGGAAACTTTGATGTGTTTTTCTAAAAGGTTAAAAACTAATTTGAACAGGTTGAATGAGCATAAACTGCTTCTACTACTCTGCATACCTAGTTGCACAAGTGAGCAAAAAATGTCAATCAAACGGTGACATTTAAATGTCAGAAGTACTGTCTGGGCCCAAACGGTTCACAATAATTCTGTTAAAAGAAAGAATTGCACCATTTCGGGATCTGAAATGCTTTAGACCAGCGGTTCTCAAACATTCGTATTTCGTGCCCCCCCTTATTCTACCTGGAATAAATCTGCGCCCCCTGCATAATGTAAGATAGATGAGAATAACCCATGATACAACTAACAAAGGTATGATAGTCGTGCGGTGTCGTGGTATCCTATCATTTTTACTTCCATAAGATTTTCATGTGTTCGGCTAACTTTGATGAAATATTTGCAATTTTTATTTTTTAAAATGCTTTAATAACTGTTAAAATGCCTTGTGTGGTTTTTAGTAGTAATTCTAATTCCAAAAACAAAGAATAAATTATTTATTCTTATTTAATTATTTTTTATGTAAAGAAACGATTTAATATGTTTTAATTTTTAAAAATCTCGTAAACAAGGACACCGATGAAGTCAATCTGCACGAGAAGAACGTATTTTCATCCGACAAATATTATACCGCTGTTAGTTGTATCATGAAAATAACCCAATACGCAGTAAATTATTTAACTCAATTTGGCAATATTGGCTACGCTGATCTATTGTTACCCAATTGTTTGCGACAGATACCGATACGTCTCGAACTTTCTGGATTGAAAATACGCGACTATAAAAGCAGCAGCAGCGGCGCCGCTCATCAGTTAGTCATTAGATCTATGCTTTAGAAATGTTTTATTTTAATTTTAGTTATAATGCATTTATTGTGATTATATGCTTGCAAATTTAAATTTGAAATGAAAGTGTAAAAAATAAATTTTGATGTCTTGTTCATTTATTCAACACCCTCCTTGTACAGCTTCAGCACCCCAGGGTGGCGCGCCCCTCAGTTTGAGAACCGCTGCTTTAGACCAACTTTATTATGGTCGAATAATGAGCTGACAGCAGTAGAAGATTAAAGCAGAGGCAGCTAGAAGAACACAGTCATTAGGAGATGGGACATCTGAGCTAAAACAGTGTAAACGGAAGAGCTGAGGACCACCTGAACATCGTTGCACATAGGGGGCTTTGGTCAGCATCATCTGCTGAACATTCAGGTTGTAGGTTATGGTTGTCACAATCATTTGCTTTGCTTCCGCTTATGGCATATTAAGTAATGTTTATATTTATATTTCCATTTTCTGATTAACAGATGCTTTATCCAAAGCAACTTATAAAATAGTCATAATTAAGTGAAATAATAAGTACGAAATTAAACCTAATCAAGTAATCTTCAATCTGAGAGACTTTTTAGGAACAATTGTTACAGGTCAAGGTTATAAAATTGATTTTCACAAGTGAAGAATTTTACACCAAACAGAACACAAGACTAGTTAATCTTCCCTTAGTTTCAAGAACCAATCAAAGCCATTAACAATCAGATACTGTAGATATTCACAGATCATGCCTCAGTGAGGGAGTCAGCAGTTCGGATGAAGGTGGGCAGCTAATTCCCCCAGCTAGGAGCTACACATGAAGGTAACCTGGATTGGGATTTGATTCCATGCAGAGGTGGCATCATGAGATGCTATGTACTAGCAGACCTGAGTAGACAACAACAAGCATAGGACCTTATAAGTGTCTCCATGTGCATAGGTGATGGCTCATAGACTACTCTGTAGGTATGAATTAGGGTTTGAACATAAATTTTGAACTGCTACAGGGTGCCAATGCATGGACCTGAACAGTGAAGTGACATGTGACATGTGCCTGCCTCAGCTGGTTGAACACATGAGGATAAAGACTTGTGAGCACTAGGGGGCATTGCAGCACCCCAAACACCCAACACAACAGCAGAGACACAAGTTCTAGTCTATAAGAAAGGGTTTTAATTGTGTGAAACTCTTTCTCACATAAGCATTTCCCACACCACAATCTATACTTTATCACTCTGCACCCCTTCCGCCTCTATTCTTCTCTTCTCTGCTCCTTCGGGAAAGCTTTGTCTTCTTTATCCAGGCTCTGGCTCACCATTTCAAAGCTGGCTTCTCCTTTTATATAAAACCTGAGAGTGCTTTCTGCGTCTCGGCTTGGGAGTACTTCTGAATGAGGCTGAAGCCCCAAAAAGTAGGGCTCGCTAATTCCATCAGTGCCCCCTGGTGATCTCCACGGAACTCAACAGGGCTGACACACTGAACTACAACTCTCATGAAGCCCTGTGTGTATCTGTATGGGGGAAGACAATGACCTGTATACACTGCCATCCCCTGTCCTTCCATCATACAGGTGTCTCAGCTGGATAAGGATCCCGTTCAGCTCTGACTGGGACGCCAATCCCCATGTGTCATCTCTCACAACTATAATGAATTTGGAATACTAAAATAGTAAATATGTTCTGCCAATCCAGGAATAGAGAAAAGGGGGATCACCACCTAAAGAAGAGTCACAGTAGCAGTTAATCTTGGGTGAAGTCATCCCATAGTCCTGGGTGCAAGTGCATTGCAAATAGATAAAAAGGGGATGCTTCCTAGAGAGAAAGAAGAATCACAGCAGCAGTTGGGTAAATTCGGATGGCAGTCCCAGGTGCAAGTGAATAGTGGCTGCAGCCTGTGTCTTCTTTTCCAGTGGGTAAGTGCAGGAGTAAAGAATAGAGGATGAGAAGACAACATATAATTGTGGGTCTACGAGAAACTTTGATGAGGGATTTTATGTTTTAGATTTTAAACAGTGAAACTCTTATAGTTTTAAACAGCTTGTATTGTGTTATTCCTTCAGTTGCTTCTTTTGCTAAATTTGTCTTTTTATTTTCTTCCTCATATAACAATACAGTTCAGTTAATCAATCATATAATCCATGGAGGTTCTGCTCAACCTTTATAATGCAGTGATGAGGTCTCATCTGGAGTACTGTGTGCAGTTTTGGTCTCTAAATTATGAAAAAGACATAGCAGCACTAGAGAAAGTCCAGAGAAGAACGACTAGGCTGATTCCAGGGTTACAGGGCATGAATTAGGAAGAAAGATTAAAAGAGCTGAGCCTTTACAGTTTAAGGAAAAGAAGATTAAGAGGAGACATGACCCAGGTGTTTAAAATTATGAATGGATTTAGTCCAGTGGATCAGGACTGTTATTTTAAAATGAGTTCATCAAGAACACGGATACACAGTTGGAAACTTGTTAAGGGTAAATTTTGCATGGATATTAGTAAACTTTCCTTTACACAGAGATCCATAGACACTTGGAATAAACTACCAAGTAGCATCATAGACAGTAGGACTTTCGGGACTTTCAAAACTTGACTTGATGTTATGTTATATGGCAAGCTTTGTTGGGCTGAATGGCCTGTTCATATCCAGATTGTTCTAATGTTCACTGAATAAAATATTGACTTTATGAGTATTACACAAACTTGCCAATGCCCTAAAGGCTTTATTCTGTTAAAAGAAGCGACCTCACTGTGGTATACTTACTGTATATTAATAAATCTTGCTTAAGATGTGACACTGGTTTTGGTGTTGACCATCATGCAGAAAACAAGATTAAACTTTTACCAGCATAAACTGCACCATCATGTATCTGAATTACACTGTGGTTTGCCACCTTTAGTTAGGCTTATTTTTCACCGTCCTAAATCTTCTGCTCCTCCAGTTTCTGAATGGTGATGAGTGAAAGGATTCTCATGGAACCGAATTTGCAGGGGAAATTCATTATTTCAAAAATGTGCAAAATAAATTGCATTTTGCTTCCAGAAAAATTCATGGCATTCATACAAGATGAAAAACATTTAGTTCCTGTCTTCAAGCATTTACATGCATAATCACACAAGTGTCCGCCAGTCATTTAGTATTGAAATAAAAATATCCAATGGGAAAAAAACCAACAAAAACAAAACAACAAAACAAAAATCAAATTACTAAGATCAGGCAGTGGGTAGGTAAGAGTGGGGGGAACAACTTCCCATGTAGTAACATTGTGCTGTGGAGAAAACAGAGACTTGTGCACCAAGCTTTGTATTAATGCGTCTTCATGTCGGGATCAGGCAGCAAATTAAGCAAATTATACAATAGTTTTAAAAAATATACAGCACTTCTCCACCTTGAAATGAACAAAAGGCACTGATAGAATGGATTTTACCAATGTGCTGCAGATTAGATGCTTTACACAGCTGCACAAAAGAACACTGGCAAACACAGAAATGTAAATGAGGCTTTAGGGAGCAGCAGTCCTTGTTTTCTACCCACAAAATAAACATTTAAAGCACCAAAACACTCGTTAGTTTGCAATTGTGAAATTGTCTGAGAAATTAATTTTAGTGTCAGTTTTGCAAAACTGTATGCGAATAGAAACTTGGTTTTGCTCATCAGTATTACCATCCATCTTGCAGTAATGTTGCAGTAAAGTGGCATAACAACTGACACAATAGTCACTCTCCTCAAAAAAATGCCTGTGGTTTTTGAAATAGTCAGGAAGACCACAAAAAAATCATCTGATGCCAATTTTTGTGTATATCACCATATTAAACCTCAGGGCTCATTTAATGGTTATTACACTCCAAACAACAACAACAACAACATTTATTTATATAGCACATTTTCATACAAACAGTAGCTCAAAGTGCTTTACATATTAAAGAATAGAAAAATGAAAGACATAATTATAAAACAAAATAAATCAACATTAACATCGAATCAGAGTAAGGTTCAATGGCCAGGGGGGACAGAAAAAACAAAAAAACTCCAGACGGCTGGAGAAAAATAAAATCTGTAGGGATTCCAGACCATGATACCGCCCAGTCCCCTCTGGGCAAACCAGAGGGTGGCGCTGTTGCCTCATAGATGATTGATGGTCCTCTGCCGTCACTTCCGGTTTCTGCCCTTCTGGACACACCCTTCTGGGTCTCCACATTGAAGACCGGCCACAACGCTACTGTGTCTTGGGACAGTCTGGAGAAGATTTCTATTTGAACGAGAAGTCATGGATTCTGTTTTTGGCATTGCAAATACCATCTAAACCAATTTCAACGTACATTTCTATCTATTGTGACAAGAACGACACTTACACATCATAAAGGTTTAAGGCACCCACACATATAATGTGCCTTGGCTGCAAAAAGGTATTTTTAAAGATTGTGAGTTGTTAACTAGACTGAGTTCAGATTCAAGATGGTGGCTTTAAAGGCCAGTGCAGGAAGTGACGTAATCTGGACGTAAAAGTGGAAGTGACATCACCAGAGGCGGGATCGGAAGTGACACCATCAGAGGCATGACTGGAAGTGACATCATCAACACAATGACCGGAAAGCGACGTCATTGATGGCACTGGGAGCAGAAGTGATATCATCAAAGGCACAAGAACGCTGCAGGATTTCCTGAGAATGGCCTGCAAGGCATCGAGAGTATGGCCCCTGTAGTATGTAATTTAACATACTTATCACACACCTGATGTCTCATCACTCATAAGCTGAAAGGTACTCTCTAGAGAAAAACATCTTGATGTTGTCGAGTGGCTGGTAATCCATAGCGTCCGTTGGCACACCGTGTTGTTGGATCAAGTTGGTGTACCCTGCCGCCTCCCTGGTCAGACGTGGAATTGCCATTATTCAGGCCCTTTAGTTGAATCCTACTCATATGTGTGTGACACTATCTATCTATCTATCTATCTATCTATCTATCTATCTATCTATCTATCTATCTATCTGTCTGTCTGTCTGTCTGTCTGTCTGTCTGTCTGTCTGTCTGTCTTTGGATTTTGCTGGCTTTTTGTTTTTTTTGATTTTGGGCATTACATTTTAAGCAAACACACTTTCAAGAAAGAATGAGTGAGCAATTCAGCAAATTCATTTAACTTGTTATAAAATAAGCCCGGACTCTGAATTATCTGAGTTGTTATCCTCTATATGTTAATTCTGGTCAAATTTAATGTTACCTGTAATGAGAAGTCATGCAAAATGCCACTTTTTATTGGCTAACTAGAAAGATTAAAATATGCAAGCTTTCGAGGCAAGTCAGGTCCCTTTATCAGGCAATTAAGGATTTTGCTTGAAAAAGGGGCACAAGTTGCCTCAAAAGCTGGCATATTGTAATCTGTTCAGTTAGCCAATAAATGGTGTCGTTTTGCTTGACTTCTCACCACATCCATAATAGCTAACATGGAGTACTACACTGTTACCTGTAATGAATACAGAAAGTATTCAGACCCCTTCCCCTTCTGTACACTTTATTGTGTTGTACATTTAATTTTAAATGAATACATTTTCCATTTTTGCCCATCAATCTACAGTACAGGTGATTACCTATAATGACAAAATGACAACATATTTTCAAAAGGTTCTGCAAATTTATTTCAAATCAAAAATTGAAATGCCATCTGTAAGGTGGATCTCACAACATTCAGACTCTTTGCCTTTCATTCTTCTTGAGGTGTGTCCAGAACTTGATTGGAGTCCACTTGTGGCAAACCAAACTGACTGGACATCATTTAGAAAAGCACACAGCTGTGTACTGAATGTCCAACAATTCACATTGCATGTCAGGACAAAAATCAAGCCATGAAGCCCAAAGAAGCCTCTGTTGACCTTTACAAGGCACAAATCAGAGCAGGGGTGTTTCTAAAGTTTTGAGTTTGCCTAGGAGCAAGATAGCCTCAATAATTGTGAAATGTGGGAATTGTGGAACCAAAAGTGCTCTTCTTAAAGTTGCCCATTCAGTCAAACACAGTAACTGAGCAAGGGAGTTGACCAAAAACCCAATGGCCACTCTACCAGAACTTCAGAAGTCCTGTTCTGAGATTGAAGAACCTCTTGTAAGGACAACCATCTCAGCAGCTCTCCATCAATCAGGCATTTATGGTGGAATGTTTAGATGGAAGCCACTCCTGAGTAAAAAGCATATGACAGTCTGCTTGGAGTTTACCAAATGACATTAAAAGGACACTGGTCTGGTGAGGCAAAAACTTGAGTCTTTGGTCACACAAGCCACTCGAAAGGTCGATTTGGCTCTTGGCTGAGCCACAGATTAAAAAGGAACAATGTGGTTTTGTCTCGGTTATGGAACATTGGACCACCTTTTTAGCCTCACAAGGATTCTGGAGGGTTCACTGGAGTATGCCAAACCAGTCTACATGTGTTTTGTGGTCTTGCAAAAGGCTTATGACTGTCACTTGGGGTGTTCTGTGGGAGGTGCTTTGGGAGTATGGTGGACTGGGCCTGCTGTTGCTGGCTATTCAGTCTCTGTACAACCTGAGTGAAAGCTTGGTTTGCCTTGCCGGAAGTCATTGACTCTGTTCAGGGGTGGATGATGTCCAGTTTCATGATCTTGGGATCGCTTCTCTGCTTTTTGCAGATGGTGTGGTCCTGCTGGCTTCATCAGACTGTGAACGTCAACATTTGTAGTCAAGTGTGAAGGGGCCAGAATGAGGATCAGCACCTCCAAGTCTGATGTCATGGTTCACAGCTGGAAAAATATGGACTGCCCTTTCCAGGTTAGGGATGAGGTGTTGTCTCAGGTGGGGGAGATTAATTATCTTAGGGTCTTTTTCATGAGTGAGTAAAAAATGGAGCGGGAGATGAACAAGGTCTGCAGTCATGTGAATGCTTTAATGGTAAGTCATGATGAAGAGAGAGTTGAGCCAAAAGACATGACCCACATTTTACCAATCAATTTTCTTTACTAGTGGCCAAAAGAACTAAATCGCAGATGCAAGTGGCAGCAATTAGCTTCCTTTGCAGGTCTGGGCTCAGCCTTAGAGATAAAGTGATTTGTGTAGACATTCTGGAGGACCTCAAAGTAGAGCTGCTGCTTCTCCACATTGAAAGGAGCTATCTAAGGTGGTTCAGGCGTCTGATTAGGAAGTGTTTCAGGCATGTCCAACTGGGAGGAAAATTCAGGGCAGACCCAGAACATGAAGGATAGATTACAGTATATGTCTTGGCTGGCCTGGGAACACCTCATCATTGAACTGGAAGAGTTGGAGGAGGTGGCAGGTGAGAGATCTGTCAGGGCATCTCTGCTTAGACTACTACCCCCAAGACTTGGACCCTGAGAAGCAGCTGAACATGGATGGACAGATGGATAATGGATGAATGTTAGCAACATTCCACTTGATGCACTTTCTAATGTATGTAATGACTTTTGAACAAGCCATGTCTATTTATCAACAACTACAGCAACCATCTTGTTGGCAGAAGATAACTTTTTCTGTTCAAGATGCTCGTACTTCAAAGTATTTTTCTGCCTTTGCCCCAGTTAATGTACTGTAGATCAGATAATTATGCTGGTTTTTAAATCAAGAGCTACTACTTCATGCTTTTACATCTGGTAAAGTCTTGTATCTCTTCCCTAGTTTTGTGGCCAAATTTATCAACGCATCCCTTAATTCCAGTACATCCCATCTAATTTTCAAAGACTGGACTCGATCCTGAAGATTTCAAAACTGATATGCCGATCTCCAACCTCCCTTCCCTTGCCAAGCTTCTTGAGCACACATTTGCTGGCCAAATTCAGTCACATATGGCTTCTAATGATCTTTTTGAAAAGTTTAACTCTGGATTTTGTACAAAACATAGCAAAGAGACTGCTGTAGTGAAGGTGATGAATGATCTGCTAGTAACTGCAGACTCTGCTTATTTAAATATTTTCATCCTACTTGACCTAGCAGCTGTCATTCACATAGACTTTAGAATTATGTGGAGGTACTCTTTGGGTGTTTCTTGCAGTGCCATTGCCTGGTTTTAGTCTGATTTATCAGAGAGGGAGCAAGTCATCTCCATGGGCACTGCCCTGCTTATTCATGTTGCTCCACAGGGTTCAGTGTTATCATTTTTATGCTTCCCCATGGCCAAGTGAGTTGCTGTAAGGAGTTAAATGTCATTGCTATGCAGATGACATACAAATCTACATCCACACTGAACCTTGTAACACATTGCCTCCCAGCTTATTTGATGTGCTGTTTTAGAGAAACGAAAGCCTGGCAGGCAACTAATGTTTATTGCTTAATGGCGGTCCTCACAAAAGCATCATAGTTAGAATATCAAAGAAGGGAACATCAGACAACTAATCCTTGGTCCTTGGCAATTTTTTCCCTTCTGGCCTGCACTGATGTTAGTCTGTATGTTGGAAAGTAAGATGTCTGCTTGTAGTGGCAATGAATTCATTTAATAAGCCATCTCTTTAATCTAATGATTGATTTATATTATCATTTGTAGTGAGAAGTCAAGCAAATGACGCATTTTATTGGCTAACTAAAAAGATTACAATATGCAAGCTATCGAGGCAACTCAGGCCCCTTTTTCAGGCATGATTACATTTTGAGTTGCCTCGAAAGCTTGCATATTGTAATCTTTTTAGTTAGCCAATAAAAGGCATCATTTTGCTTGACTCCTCACTACATTCATAATGGCTAACACGGTACAACACCCGAATACTATTATCATTTGTTGAACTGCAATTCTTTTCACAGTTCCAAGAATCAAGATTGGGTTAAATCAATTTGATGTTGGAAATTCATTGTGATTAGCGCCCTTTCACGTAAATCAAAAGAGAATCGTTGCTTCTGCTGATCAAGAGGAGCCAGTTGAGGTGTTTTGGGCATGTTGCCCCATCCCCTAGGTGGCTTCCATAAAATGCACAGAAGAAGAGGGGGTTTTAAAGGAGCAACCGTGTCTCCTTGGGGTGCTTCTTCTGCCAGAAGAAGAACAAAGAGCAGATCTAGGACACACATCTCTTGATTATTCTGGGAGTAGTTTTCAGTACATCAGAACGATTGTGATGAGAACAGGCCATTCAGCCCAGCAAGCTCTTCCACCCTGTTTACTTAGTGGCCTCTAGGCCAGATTTAGCCTTCAAATAGATTTTTACTGGCTCTTTGATTGCTTGTTGCCAACTAATTAAAAAATTAATTTTGAACTTTCATTTTTGTAGACACGAATTAGGCCAATAAAATGAGTTAATTATTCTTATTGTCCCAACCTGTCAGTTTTGACTAGGCAATGTAAAGGAAGCAATGTCCTCAAGATGAGAACAGAAAGATGCATGTTTGTTCTGTTGAGAGCTAAGCTGTGTGTTTACTGTGGACTGAGAGCTTATCGGTGATGAAGAAATAATAACATTCAAGGGGATTTCCAGACAGCCACTCTACCTTTGACAGAAATGTGCCACTAGGCTCTCCTGCTCACCGTCAGAGGCTATTCAGCTGGTATTACCTCATTCAAGAGGGCATGAACCGTTCACTTTAATGCATGCACCATGTTCAGCTTGGCGTATACATGCAAGTCAGAATTCTTGTATATGAATACCATTAAGACAAGTAATTGAGCATCCATCAGCAGGCAGCACTTGTATTGTCTAATTCAACTGCTATTGTTAGACTGACAAAATGTAATTTACCTCATTAGGTGACAAATGCAGTAGATGTAAACAAGATGTGCTCTGTGAGGTAAAAGAGGACATAGAGTGCCATTTGAAAACAGAAGTGACTGGGGTTTGTCTTAACTCTTTTAGGGCTAATTATTATTTTTTTTTACCTTTCCTTTTGTTCCTAGTCTCAGTTTTCTGAAAAGCACACAAAGCAGTTGTTTCATACATAAATCAGTGTAAGGTATCTATTTATGACAAATGTCACTCTACTTTATGCCTGTCTAGTATGTAAATTAACATACTTATCACATACCTGATGTCTCATCACTCATAAGCTGAAAGGCACTCTCTAGAGAAAAAACATCTTGAAGTTGTCGAGTGGCTGGTAATCCGTAGCATCCGCTGGCACACCGTGTCGTTGGAGCAAGTCCAGTAGCCAGCTTGCCTCCCACTGATATCAAGGTCTGTGTGGTCCTCCCAGGGTGAACGTTCTTGTAGGCGCATCAGCTGCACGAGCCTGTTCTGCGCTAAGATCAGCTGGGGACCGATCAAGTGACACAGCTGCCTGTCTTTTGTTATCGATTTCCTGATTGTCAGCATCAAAATCAGAGTTCGATAAATGTCTGTGTTGTCCGCCCACGTGAACGCTGCTTTCGGCCCGTTAGCTGCTCAATCATCTTAGGACTGATCAGCTGATGCAGGTATCGTGCATCAAAATCAGAGTTTAATAAGTCAGAGTCCGATTCAGCAATAATATGCAAAAAAATGAATGAGGAGTATTTTGCTTTGCTCTCTCACTCGATGTCGATGCCGTTCTAGACGTTGTTTGCTCTACGCTACTCACACATATGCAGGAATTCAACATCAAGTCCACAAGTCTAACAGCCCTCCTAGCAAAGAGGGGTGTACCTAGAATGATAACAGTAAGTTTTATCGACATTTACAGCATTTTTTCACCCTCTGCCCCGGAAAGTCAATCTTAGTTGAAATCCGTCCTCAGAGCTACGTGTCGACTAAAATCGGCATCCACCCTAAAAGAGTTAAGCAGGTATTACCACCCCGGGCTGAGAGAGGACACTCGCTGACCTTCTCCTCTTCTTTTTTCTCTGCAGCAGCAAGAAGACGCTCCTTCAAGAAGAGGGCAATTGACTCTGTCCCTTCCAGACTCCTGCCTTTAAAACCGGAAGGAAGTGGTCAGTATTGAAACAAATGAACCAAAGAGCAAAGCTCCCAAAAATCTAACGTCTGATTGAAAGAGAACTTTTTATTAATTCTTATACAGGTGGGCATAGCACACCTTTTTTGTTTCATTTTGACTTCAAAATGGGGACAACTGGGATGGCACCCCAACATTTTCCTGTGGGATCCTGCAGTGCCTTATTCAACCACAGTGTTTATAAGGTGATAATGCACTCGGAAAGGTGCACTTTATGGATGAGTGATATAAAGGACAGGATGAATTGTTTTTCTGCTTCTTGTGGGTGAAAGGAAAGTGAGAAAATGATGAACACTGACAGAGTGAAAGTACAAAATAATCTTGGAACCTGAATCTCCATCTGCAGTTTCTAATGATTTTAATGTTATTGCAATTAACAAAAGTAACCAAATATACTAAAAGTTATGATTTTTTTTCTGTTTTTGGAAAAAATTACATCTTGACTCGCGTCATTTTCAGAATCTGGCCCCTGCTCAGAACTAATTGAATAACCCTGACCTAGATTGTCCAAAAATAACATCAAAAATAGATTTGTAGTCCCCTAAAGTCTGACTTTCCACTACACTACGTGGCCATTTATTCCATGTCTCTATTGTTTTTTGCATGAAGAAAAACTTTTACATTTTTGTGCAAAATCTGCCCTTAACAAGTTTCCAGCTGTTCCCAGCTGTTCCCAGTATTCTTGTTAATCTCATTTTAAAGTAACAGTCTCAATCCACTGGACTAATTCCCTTCATAATGTTAAACACTTCAGTCTTGTCTCCTCTTAATCATCTTTTGCTTAAACTGAAAAGGCTCAGGTATTGCAATCTTTCCTTATAATTCAGCCCCTGTAGCCTGGGAATCAGCCTAGTTGCTCTTCTCTGGGTTTTTTCTAGCGCTGTTGTCTTTTTTGTAGCCTGAAGACCAAAAGTGCACAAAGTCCCCAAGTTTTTATTGAAGACGTTTGTAAGGAAATATGATTTTAATATGTCATATTTCGTATTCTTTAAATTGTTAAGAAAGAGTATAGATCAGGGGTTCTCAAACTCGGTCCTGCAGGTTTTATTTCCAACCAGATTCCTAATCAGTGACAACACCTGATAGCACTGATCTCATTTAATTAGCTGGTATTATTTATCTTTTATTCTAAATTCAGAAAAGCACAGCAGCATGATTTTTACATTTATAAGAAACTTAGTAATATTTCTGTTTTTGCTATGCATTTAAATGCTTAACTCTCTTTTTATTATATTTCGCCCTTTCTCTGTGCAGTTTGCTCCCTTCATTGAATCTTAATAATGACAATTAAAAACAAGCAGAGCAGAAACCCAAGCAAACAACACTCAGTCGTGAAAGGCTGCAACTACTTTAGCATCAGCCCCACAAAGTAGTAAATAACGGATTAATTAAACAATTAGAACACCTAGAAAAGTAGAATGATAATCAAGATGAAAATACTGTTAAAAAGAAAAAAATACATAACTGCTTAGTACATTTTAATACTTTGTTTTTTTTTTTTTACCAAAGTTAGTTTTCTAATTTGTATATTGTTCCCGAAACAGGGAATCTGGGAAACAACAGTTCACTAAATTAGCCCAGGAGTCCAAATAAAAACAGAGGCTGGTTGGAACAAAAACAAAAACACGACCGAGTTTGAGAACCCCTGGTATAGATAATACTTTATACTAGCTGTGCTTCCCGTATGAGATGGGTTGAAATCTTAGTAATCAATGTAGACCTCGGAGTTAACATTTGCAATGCACCATGCAATGCATATGTCTTTGTTATATGACATTTGGTATGGGATTCGTAAAAGCAGCGCTAAAGAAGTACTTCATCTAAAAACGATATTTTGGCTAAATGATACCATCCCCACTTGCTTTATAGTGAATTAGCGACTGGGAGCCAAATCGAATAGGGCTACAAATTCTATGTTTGTGAAATCCATACTTTCTCTGTAAAGAATTATTTGTTTTTTTAAGTCCTTGAAATGATTTTGTTATCATGGCACTGATTTGTACTTAAAATAGACCTTTTCGGCCAATGTAATGAAGAACATCCTGGTTAAACGGGGCTGCGAGACATGAACTCAGCTCTTCAGCGCACCTCATTTGATTTTTTCCGGCAAACAAATTTTCAGAACAAACCGTATTTTACAACTCTAATCAGAGTCAGAGTAATAATTATGTTGGCATGGTCATTTTAGATCTGAGATCAGCTAAAATTGAAACAATACCCAGCCATCATTACTCAGTTTGCCAATGGATTTCAGAAGGACGGATGCCAAAACCGAACTGCCCAAAGCTAGATTTCGATGTACCAAGCAAATGGCGATACGTTCTAAATTACTTACGGTTCCGGAGCTGTCGAAGGGTTTAAGTCAGTTGACGATGTTAGTCCTGGAAAGTACGCCCCACCAAACCAGCATTCCAAAAACCAACCAAACTTACTGCTTGAACCAACACCGACTGACTATACTCGGACGTCCAGCGGCGTCACTGAAGCATTCAAACATTCCTAGCCAATCATGCAATACTGCATCTGCGTTTGGCACGTTATGTTCCAACTACAGAGGCAGAGTCCCGTTGCATGGTTGTAACTTGTATTGAGTCGGGGTATTGACGCGAACACCACACATACGGATAGTATCAAATTATATATAAGAAAGCTGAGAAAAAAAAATTAATGCAGAAGGAGGTAAGAAAGATTATGATTCAATGGTCATATTCACTAAAATATTTTTATATAAAAAATGCTATCATGAACAAGGACATTCTGCGTGTGTGCATTTTATCCCAAGGCCTGCCTTTCCACCTCTTTCATTTAAATGTCTCACAGTACATACTGCCGTACAATGTTGGTTGTTGAAAAGGCAATACTGTATAGTATTGTTTAAGTGTTGTTTCTCTTTAATGAAGTAGTAGTACACTTTGAATGTATTAATCACTAGCAGTGTTGCACGGGAGGAAAATGAAGTGTTTATTTTTTTTAATTGTTTGAGAAAAATATGATTAAAAAAACCCCCACAAATTTAAAAATAAAAATAAATTAACAATGAAGACTCACTAATGTGCTTGTCTTGTGGTCTTGTATGTATGTTATCATCCAGCTGACGCTCGGAACCAGCCAACTCTATTTAACTTCAAAAGCAGCCGGGGCGCAGTGGTGCTCAAACATAAAGAATGCTGGCAGTCACCTCCAGTTCGCCCTCTGGTGGTCGTTCCGAGTGTCAACTGGATGATAACATGCATAGAAGACCGCAAGATGAAGAGAATGGGGTGGGTTGGGGTTGATTTCACCATACAATATTCTTAGTTGACCAATGAGAAACATGTGTACCAAGTTTCATGAAAATCACTCCAGCCGTTCAGAAGAGATGCTGGAGCATACATACATACTGTACATTCATACATACACACATACATTGACTTTTATATATACATATATATATAGATTGTGATTGGTCTTTACTGAGTTAGAACTTGACCAATCAGAGTGCTCCACTTTGATCCTTGTAGTTTAGTTTGGTGGTGTCTCAGTAGTAGAATAGAAGGTTCATTTATTAAAGTAAGTAAAATTTAATTGCTTGTCCTAATGTTTATTTCATTAGGTTTTTAAATTCTCAGATATATATATATATATATATATATATATATATATATATATATATATATATATATATATATATATATATATATATATATATATATATTATATTATATTACTCGGGAGTTTGCCCCCTGCTTGCTTCGCTTGCCAACCTCCCCGGCCTGCGCTATGTACCAGTCACTTTGTGTCTCTGCCACTCGTGCTGTGAAGAGTGGGGATGAACGCACCCCAAGGAGACACGGTTGCTCCTTTAAAACCCCCTCTTAAACTGTGATACAATGGGAAACAAATACAGTTTTTTTTATATCTTCTCTTTGCTTGATCAGCTGCTGGCTTGCTGCTGCTGCTGCCGTGCCATGAGATCTGCATCTTTTATGGCACTTCAAACATTTAAAAGCCTGTACAGCAGCTGTGCTACTCTTTGTCTTTTATTTCCAGCCCTGGGAATGGTTAAATCTGTTGGCACAAAGTTTCATCTCATGGGACATGAGTTCTTGATATTTTTTAGTTTATAAATTAAAAACAGAATAAGAATCTGAAAATCTGATAACATCACATTAACGTTCCATAAATTCTGGAAAGAATGGTACCAAACATATATATGTAGGTTTTGAAACAAGCCTGATTTAAATAGTGACAAAAAAGTGACATAAAAACATCACATAAAATCGTTGCACAAAATCGTTGCACTTTTAGGCTTAGGATTTTATATATACAGTATATATAGAGAGAGTATATATACTGTATATTGTGGCAGACGCCATGACTATTGGAGGACCAGGGGAGAGAGTATTTCCAGGACAGTTTCTCCCTCGGACCAACAGAGGGCAGCCCTCTTGGCTTCTAGCAGGGGCGCATGTATGTTTTCAGGGCCCTGTTTGGCAACACTTCCGCCACACCCAGAAGTGCTGCCAGAAAAAGCTTGTGTCATATAAAAAAAGGGCCAGTTGCCAGAAGTCATTGGCCAGAGTCGTGAGGAAGAGGATAAAGCCTGTAAGGAGGACTGAAAGTGACAACGAAAAGACTGTGCTTGCCTTGTGTGTTGTGGAAGGCAACTGTGTAAATAAATTGTGGACTAGAATTAGTGTCCTGCCTGTCTGTGTCGAGGTTGGGGCGTCTGTACATGTCCAGGAATCACTATATACAGTATATATATAAAGTTATATGAAAAAGTTTGGGAACCCCTCTTAATTATTTGGATTTTTGTTAATCATTGGCTGAGCTTTCAGAGTAGCAATTTCCTTTTCATATATGACATGCCTTATGGAAACAGTAGTATTTCAGCAGTGACATTAAGTTTATTGGATTAACAGAAAATATGCAATAAGCATCATAACAATATTAGACAGGTGCATAAATTTGGGAACCCCAACAGAGATATGACATCAACACTTAGTTGAGCCTCCTTTTGCACATATGACAGCCTCTAGATGCCTCCTGTAGCCTTTGATGAGTGTCTGGATTCTGGATGGAGGTATTTCTGACCATTCTTCCACACAAAATCTTTCCAGTTCAGTTAAATTTGATGGCTGCTGAGCATGGACAGCCTGCTTCAAATCATTCCATAGATTTTTGATTATATTCAAGTCAGGGGACTGTGATGGCCATTCCAGAACGCTGTACTTCTCCCTCTGCATGAATGCCTTTGTAGATTTCGAACTGTGTTTTGAGTCATTGTCTTGTTGAAATATCCCACCCCTGCGTAACTTCAACTTTGTGACTGATGCTTGAACATTATCCTGAAGAATTTGTTGATATTTGGTTGAATTAATCTGACCCTCGACATTACTCCCTGAACTGGCCACACAGCCCCACAGCATGATGGAACCTCCACCAAATTTGACAGGAGGTAACAGATGTTTTTCTTGGAATGCGGTGTTCTTCCGCCATGCAAAGCGCTTTTTGTTATGACCAACTAAGTAACTTGTGTCTCATCAGTCCAAAGCACTTTGTTCCAAAATGAATCTGGCTTGTCTAAATGAGCATTTGCATACAACAAGCGACTCTGTTCGTGGTGTGAGTGCAGAAAGGGCTTCTTTCTCTTCACCCTGCCATACAGATGTTCTTTGTGCAAATTGCACTGAATTGTAGAACGATGTACAGATACACCATCTGTAGCAAGATGTTCTTGCAGGACTTTGGAGGTGATCTGTATGTCGCTCCTGTATTTTTCTTGGACTGCCAGACCTGGGTTTGAAGAAGATTTATGGATGTGGTGAGAGACAACATACAGATAATTGGTGTGACACAACAAGAGTGAGAGGACAGGAAGATATGGAACAAGATGGTCCCCTGTGGCGACCCCTAACGGAAGCAGCCGAAAGAAGAAGAATTAATATTATTGCCTAATCTGATTTGTTTTTCTTTTCTTGTAACTTTCTCTTTTCTGACACCTTATATTCCAAATCGTAAACTTAGATCCTCAAATGAGTTCTCCTTACAATTCCAAAAGCTAAACTTAAAAGAAGTGGTGAGACGGCCTTCTGCTGTTATGCACCTAAAATCTGGAATAGCCTGCCAATAGGAATTCGCCATGCTAATACAGTAGAGCACTTTAAAACACTGCTGAAAACACATTACTTTAAGATGGCCTTCTCATAACTTCACCTTAATTTAATCCTGATACTCTGTATGTTCAATTCATCATAACAACTATTCATGGTGGCTCCAAAATCTGTACTGACCCCAACTCTCTCTTCTGTTTCTTTTTCCGGATTCGTTGTGGTGGCGGCCTGCGCCATCACCACCTACTCACATCATCATGATGCTCCAACATTGATGGACTGAAAGCCAGAAGTCTACGTGACCATCATCAGCAGGTCCTTCCGTGAGAACCCTAACTACAAAGAGGACTGTTTCATTTATGTTAGGTAGATTGCCCAGAGGGGACTGGGTGGTCTAATGGTCTGGAATCCCTACAGATTTTATTATTTTCTCCAGCCGTCTGGAGTTTTTTTTTTTGTTTTTTCTGTCCACCCTGGCCATCGGACCTTACTTATTCAATGTTAATTAATGTTGACTTATTTTATTTTTTACTGTGTTTTTTATTTTTCTATTCTTCATTACGTAAAGCACTTTGAGCTACATTTTTTTGTATGAAAATGTGCTATATAAATAAATGTTGTTGTTGTTCTTTGATATCTTGCAAAGCACTTTTAGGTACATTGTTTATATGAAAACGTGCTGTAGTTGTTGTTGAAAATTTTCACCTCCTTCAGTCTCAACTCATATCTTCCAGAATCAGCCTAGTCTCTCTGATCTGGACTTTCTTTAGTGCTGTTACGTCATTTTTGTAATATGGAGGCTGAAACTCCCGTGACCCTGTAGCTAGTAAATAGCGGGTTGGGTAGTAGATGGATGGATGGAGACTGAAACTGCAGAGTACACCAGATGAGACTTCACCACTACATTCTAAAGTTTGAGAGTGACCTCCTTGGACTTGTACTCAACACATCAGGGCGCTATATAACCTTACATTTTGTTATCCTTCTTGACTAATTTTTCACACCGCAATACCAGCCTCTAGCCTGTGAAGTGTTGGCATCACTAACACACAGGGTGACTTAGTTTAGCTCACCGGATGTCCAGGCTTGTCATCTATAGGCCAAGTTAGACAAACAGACTCTTAAAACGTCTTGTTAGTCTGCGAACAACATCCAGGTATAAGGAGCTTTGTGACATGCACACTGTTAAAGGCACCATATATTACAGAGTAAGCTTTAGTAGTAGAGTTTGCTTGCTGGAGGGGAGGAGGAGAGCTCTCCTGCTGGGGTCAAGACCAATTCTTCTCTATCCATTAGGAATCACAAGCCATCTCTGGAATTCAGGAAGCCATTCCTGCTGACGGCTAATGGTGTTGGTCATGCATGAGGAGGCAGTGCCGCCTCAGTCTTGGGCTAATCCATGCCGCACCCGTGTGAAAAGCTAAAGTGGAAGAGGGGCCGAAGTGCTGATGACAGAGGCTCTTTCAGGTGGCAGAAGTGAGGAGCACAAAGGACGACTGTTTTCTTTAGCTCTTCAGGGGTCGGTTCTGAGCTACTCTTAGGTCTGATCCTGTGTCGGCTGTTTGCTTGGCAAAGGAAGGTGTGTTTGACTGTTCAATCTAGCGGCATGTGAACTGGCGGCACCCTGCCTGTCGCTCGGGTTAAATTTACCTTTGTGCAGCCTGTTGACACTTAAAATGATTTCTGAAAGCACTTTGCTAGCATTAGGCCCACGGCTGACCTGCAGTAAATTGATTTCTTACTCGACTAGGAGCTGGAAGGAGACATTTGTGATTATAGGGATGCCAGGCAGGGCATTAATGCTGAAAGAGGTTGGGAGGACTTTTCAATTCAGTATAAGCCTTGATGTTTCTCTTGGAGTTGCCTTGGACAAGAGCCCAATGTACATATGCGAAGGTGCAAAGTCCACCTCACTACTGAGACGCCACAATTTGACTGATAACTTTCCCAATAGGTACGGAATGTTCTAAAGAATCATTAGCCACTTCCCACTCAGCAAGCCCAGGGGGATTAAGGGGAGAGGATAATCACAACACCTGTCACATGTGATTAACAGACCGCCATCCACTGACCATTCATCAGGCTGTCACAATCTCATCCAATTTGTGAATATAAAGGCAAGACGTCATAGCACCTGAAAAATGCCTGGACCTTCAAAAAATAATAAACATGTTCAAAATAAAAATAAAAAGAAGATGTAAATCTGTACAGGCACTGCAATCTAGTGGGTTAGGAGCCAAAAAAGATGTGGATTCAAATCCAGCTGTGGTGAGAGAGAGACTGATCATGGCCGCTACAGAAGAGAAGTGACAGGCACTGTAGCTCTGAAGGCTTTGTAATCCAATTTATGGAACAACACTGTGGGGCTGTACAGCACAAAAGGCAGCAGCTCTGCCTATAATATAGTCTATCTATCTATCTATCTATCTATCTATCTATCTATCTATCTATCTATCTATCTGTCTAGCTAGCTAGCTAGCTAGCTATCAATCTATCATATAGTGCCTTTCATATCTATCTATCTATCTATCTATCTATCTATCTATCTATCTATCTATCTATCTATCTATCTATCTATCTATCTATCTATCTATCTATTATCAAGTGCCTTTAATATCTATCTATCTATTTTTGGATTTTGCTGGCTTTTCGATCTTTTCATTCAGTTAATTGGATTCTGTTTTCTGGATGGTGTCTGGTACTTGTTTGCAGCATGGTGGGTGACTTTGAGCCAACTCCTTTTTGGTACTTTGACCACCTCTTGTGGTTATCTTTGTTGTTTAATCTATACTAATAAAAGGCAAAGCCCTCACTGACTGACTGACTGACTGATTCATCACTAATTCTCCAACTTCCCATGTAGATAGAAAGCTGAAATTTGGCAGGCTCATTCCTTACAGATTACTTACAAAAGTTAAGCAGGTTTCATTTCGAAATTCTACGTGTAATGGTCATAACAGTCGATAACGGTCGACAATGTCTGCCATGTTGAACTTTCTTATTTATAGCCCCATCTTCACGAAATTTGGTAGGTTGCTTCCCTGTGCTAACCAAAACCGGCTAACCAAAACCGATGTACGTACTTATTTTAGTGGTATGACGCCACTGTCAGCCGCCATATTGAACTTTCCAACGTCACTAATTCTCCAACTTCCCGTGTAGGTAGAAGGCTGAAGTTTCTGAACTGTCACTTACCGAGTGGTTTCCATGCCCGGAGATGGCGCCTACCTTTTCCATTCTCTAAGTTACATATTGCACGGCCATATCAGGCTCACTCTTGATACCCGGAGGAACATTGTGTCTTATGTATTGAATGACTGGGACAGGTTCAAGGTGTGGACTGATGACGGTACAGGAGATAATTATACTACACAGGCGCACTAGAAGAGTGAAATGCTTAAGCCCTTCACCTATGCATCTGCATGTGAGTTGATGGCTGCCGCTGAATTGTTCGGTTGTCGCTTTCAAGTGTACCGAAATGGCCAAATATTTTACACCTTTCGACAACCGCCAATGCCTCTTAAACATCTTAGATTCACAGGTAAAGATTTCAGTAGTGGACACTTTGATGTTTATGAATGTTTAAACTCTCAAAAGCTGGATGTGAAGTTATCGATGAAACTGGTTGTATACTTACAGCGCTTGACAGATGCCGAATGTCTCTTCAACACAAGTCCTACAAATACTGTCGTAATTGAAACAAACCATGAAACTCAAACCGATTATGACAGCAGCAATCCAACCTGTGAGATTTGAAACAAGATTACTGTTCACATGGCCAACTGTAAGTTACATGCTCAAGAGAAAGCTCAGCGCACAGCTTGGTCATATTACAACCGGAGGGCCGAACTCACAATGTGGTATACAAAGAGATCCTTAACAAATAATTATTGGTATATTTTCCTCAGTTTAAAAAGGTTTCATTTTCTTCTTAATAAAATTTTAAGGCAGTATAGCGCAGCTGCTGGTATTTTTCTAGTAATATATATATATATATATATACTAGTAAAATACCAAGGCTCGCAATGAGAAGTAGTGTGTTAAAGAAGCAATGAAAAGAAAAGGAAACATTTTGAAAATAACGTAACATGATTGTCAATGTTATTGTTTTGTCACTGTTGTGAGTGATGAGTGTTGTTGTCATATATATATATATAAATATAAATATATATATATATATTTACACACACACAAACATATATATACATATCTATACATATACACATACATATACATACACACACATATATACACACAAATACATATATATATACATACATACACACACACATATATAAACATATATATACATACATATCTACATATATACACACACAGCTATTTCGTATCAGTGCAATACGCTGCTTGTTAAAACGGATAACTCCCGCTCTTACGCAAGTCTGCGTGGATATTATGAACTATCGATTTGTTCAAGTTCTACTTAAATTTTAAATAGAAGGAATTTTTATTTAGTCGACAGAAATATCTTTGGTAGGAATGGTAAAAACAGACAGGAATATTATACCTGAATAAATCAACTCAAACCTTAAACAACTTATATTTTTCTCTCCATAAATATTTATCCTGTCTAAATTATACAAGTTAGAAATAAAGTAAACGTTAAAAGAACAAACATTCAAATTTCTTTACTCTTATGTAATTTTATATAAAAAATAAACTTAGATTTTAAATATCCCAAAAGATTTTGCTCTCCATAAAAATATATCCTGTCAAAATTATACAAATTCAAATATGAACATGCTGCATAACAAAACCTGGAAATATAAATAAAATGTGTTCTTTTCAGCAATAACAAATCAAATCATTCAGTTGTCTTTGCTCATATGTCATTTTAGAGCTGGACGCCTGGCATCTTTTTTTGGCCACAAGTTCGTTTCTGTTTGCTGTGAGGTTCTGTGTTGTGGAGATTCTCAGGATGGATTGCAGGTGCTCATCAGTGAGGCGACTCCTGTGTGCTGTTTTGTTAGTCTTTATCACTGAGAAGAGCTTCTCACACAGATATGTGCTACCAAACATGCACAAGGTTCGAGCCGCATGTAGACGGACTTTTTGTTCTTCAAAGTCACCAAAGCGCCGTGCAAACTCAGTGCGCTCAGTTTATCAGCAAAGTGCGTATTTGGGAACACCGTAGTGACGACTTGGTTTAACATTACTTGGCAACAGGGAAAGTGGGGCAAGGAGCACTTGGTGCATTTGTGTCTCCCATAAAAGCAGCTTCACTTGAAATCACTTTGTGATTGTGCACGGGTTAAAACGTCCGCTGAAGTGTCAGATTCTTATTTAATTATGCTGCTTTCTGTATCTTCTGCATTGCATTCAGGTTACCCTGATGTTTTATCTCATAGTGCCGTCTTAGATTAAATTCTGTAATTACAGTCACATCAGCTCCACAAATGAGACACACGGGTTCAGTAAACATATACTCAGCCTCCCATCGGTTTTTAAAGGCTCTATTTTCAGAATCAACTTTTCTCTTCAGCATCGTGTGAGCTAGCTTCGCAATAACTTGTTCGGCAAGGCGGCTGAAGCGCTGCATTATGGGATCTGTAGTTTATTGTGTTACCAGCGCTTCATATACCCGGGCTTTAATAACAATAATACAGTATATAAAATGATCTCGGGCGGATATAATTACACGCTGGGCGGATGTGGCCCGCGCCCTTTAGTTTGACACATATGGACTAAATAGAACTTGAAAAGATATATTTTTCAAATGTGATCGCAATTCAAATAGAGTTGACGCACTACAGCCTGCATCCTCCCTCGCTCTTACTTTTTACCGTTCATCTAATGAATACACTGAGTATGGCTTTACCAAAACAATCATTGATGGTGAATAAAGTATCCATTATTCGAGTATGTAGATCGGCATATATATATATATATATTGTAACAACCCGGCAGCAAGCGTTGGCGGAGTGACGCCTCATGGGTAATTTATGTAAATAGTTTGTGGGGAATTTATGGGTAATTTATAAAAGCTTATTGTATGTCGAAATTTACGTATTGTCATTTGTGTTGTAAATAATGGTGTGTTTGTATTTAATTGGTTGGGTGGGTTTGGGTCATCGCCCAGGGGGTTATTTATTTGTAAAAAAAGTACCAATTTATTGAAATGTGTCTTCGTGCGTGACCTTGGCAATGGCCGTGCAAATATGTTGAGCTTTTGTTTCTGACTATCTTCTGTAATAAAAAGATACAACAGGACAGAGCTGTTTTATTGCTAAGATTTTATCTAAGCAAACTACCGAGACACTCGGAGTCGTGCGGTGTATGGGGCACGAGTGTTCTCTTTCTTAAAGAGCTGGGTGCAGTTGCGTGCATGACGCTGGCAAGCCGCTAGCCGACAGCTTCGGAGAGGTGCACGGCAGAGTTCGGCTCGAAATCTTAAAAGACTGCTCCACGGGTCGCTACATTGGTGTCAGAAGTGGGAGACCAGGCTGTTTAGAAGACGCCGTCATGGAACAGAGTCTTAAAGAAATAGAGCGTGCCATCTCGAAAATAGCGTTATGTTGGAGCGCCTGATCAGCAGAACTGCACGGAGAAAAAGGACAAACTGGCCTGAGGGTGCCAGTATTCCCCGGACAGTGTTGCGATCTTCTAGGCACGGCCGGAATGAACCTGTAGCTGCCGCAACGACACCCCAAATCACCAGTCGGCCGGTCCTCCCCACACGGTCACCCGCTAAGCTGCCACGATACAGCGGGTTGACGCCCCTGGAGCCATACCTTGCACAAGTGGATCTGTCTGCTCTTCACAATGGTTGGAGCTGCAAGGAAGCTGCAACACACTTGGCCCTTGCCTTGGAGGGTCCCGCACTTCAGGTACTCATCGACCTGCCGCCTGAGGAGTGTCGTGATCTTCAGGCCCTCACCGATGCTCTCACCCGTCGTTTTGGACAGAGAACCTCAGCGGAACACAGCAGGGAGGAGCTGACAAACCGACATCGGCGTGAAGATCTGAGCACGTCACAGCAGGAGCAACTCCAGAAAGTACTGAACGACTTTGTGGACATTTTTGCGGCTCGAGAAGAGGACTGCACCAGAACCTCGTTAGTCAAACACCACATTGACACTGGCCACGCCGCCCCCATTCGGTTGCACCCCCACCGATTGCCTCTTGCAAAACGCCAAGCTGCCGAAGAATTGATTAGCGAGATGGTAACCAACGACATCATTGAGCCTTCGGACAGTCCCTGGGCCGCACCCATGGTCATGGTGCGGAAGAAAACGGGGGGTTGGCGCCCTTGTGTGGACTTTCGAAAATTAAATGCAGTCACTCGAAAAGACTCCTACCCATTGCCTCGCATCGATGATGCATTGGACTATGTGGCTGGATCCCGTTGGTTCAGCACTTTGGACTTGCGCAGTGGATATTGGCAGGTAGAACTGGCAGCAGAGGACCGACCCAAAACTGCATTCACCATCGGACAAGGGCTGTGGCAGTTTAAGGTAATGCCGTTTGGACTTTGTAATGCGCCGCCACTTTTGAAAGACTAATGGAGCGGGTCCTAAAGACATTCCCCGAACCCGTTGTGTGGTCTATTTAGATGATCTGCTGATTCATGCCAGAGACTTTGACCAGGCGGTGCACAATTTAAGGGAGGTCCTGACCGCCATTCGTAGTGCCGGGTTGCGGTTGAACCCTGAGAAATGCAATCTTCTCGCCCGACAGACCAGTTTCTAGGGCACGTAATCAGCGAGTGGGGTGGCTACAGACCCAGCGAAGGTGACTGCCGTGAGCAACTGGCCCCCACCAGCCAATATCACTGAGCTGCGGAGCTTTTTGGGTTTAGCCTCCTACTACCGAAGGTTCGTAAAAAACTTTGCACCATTGCCAGCCCTTTGCACCGACTAACGAGTAAGGGCCAACAGTTTGGGTGGACGGAGGACTGCACAGCCGCCTTCCAACAGTTAAAGGCTGCCCTCGTCAGCGCGCCTGTCCTGGCGTACCCTGACCCCAACCAACCTTTTGTGGTGGACACTGACGCTAGCAATGTGGGGATTGGGGCGTGCTCTCACAGAAGGGGGAGGCTGGAGAAAGAGTGATAGCTTATTACAGCTGCAGCCTCAGTCGACCGGAGAGGAATTACTGTGTCACTCGGCGGGAACTGTTGGCAGTGATCCTAGCGGTACGGCACTTTCGGCCCTACCTATTGGGCACTAGGTTCACACTGCGGACTGACCATGCTAGCCTCACCTGGATGTTGAATTTCCGGCAACCAGAGGGCCAGGTGGCAAGGTGGATGGAGATTCTACAAGAATATGACTTTGAGATACAGCACCGACCGGGACGGCAGCATGCCAACGCTGATGCCCTCTCCAGGCGTCCATGCCTCAGCAATGAATGTCGATATTGCCGCCGACAGGAAGAAAGGGGGCTGGGGCCATCGTCAGCATCCGCGAGGATAGATGACACTGTTGAGCCGTACACTATTGACCAATTGAGGCAGTTACAGGCGACGATCAAGCACTAGAAAAGGTAAAGGGCTGGTTGGAGACACAAGAACGTCCCGACTGGCAAACCGTGTCGTCACAGGGGCCTGAACTCAAAATACTCCACTCTCAGTTGGGCAACTTGGAGTTGCGATGGCGTAATCTACAGGCGGTGGCAAGCACCGGGGAGGAATTGACCGGCTACAACTACTGGTTCCCCAGGCTTTGCGCCGAGGTCCTCCGATGGGTCCACGGAGCGGCTGGATCCGGACACTAGGGAACGCTAAGACAGTGCGTCGACTACGGCAGCGGTTTTATTGGCCCGGGTGTCGGCAAGACGCAGAGCTACACGTCCACTGCTGTGACGTCTGCACTGCACAAAAAGGACCTGGTCAACGCTCTCACGCGCCATTGCAACAATACCTGGTCGGGCACCCATGGAGAGAATTGGCGTGGACATACTGGGTCCTTTTCCTGTAACGGAAGCGGAAATCGCTACGTTTTGGTAGCAATGGACTACTTTACCAAATGGCCAGAGGCGTATGCAGTTCGGATCAGAGTGCCCCACAGCTGCCCAAAACTCGTGGATGAAATGTTCACTCGATTTGGAGTTCCGGACGAGCTCCACAGCGATCAGGGGCGGAACTTCGAGAGCCGTGTGTTCAAGGAGGTGTGTCAGCGACTGGGGTGAAAAAGACCCGGACCACCCCCCTTCACCCACAAAGTGATGGATTGGTCGGCGATTTAATCGCACCCTGGCCACTCAACTGGCAATCCTGACCAGTCAACACCAGCGGGACTGGGACCAACATTTGCCTTTGGTCCTATGGGCATATCGGACAGCAGTGCAGGAGTCGAGCCAATGCACGCCAGCGGGCTGATGTTTGGAAGGGAACTTCGCGCGCCGGTGGATTAGTGTTTGGCTCACCCCTGAGCCTGAGATTATTGGTGGGCCCGAAATGGATTATTTTAGACGGCTAAAAGAGCGGCTGGACACCGTTCATCGACTGGCCAGGGAGGCCCTGGAGGGAGCTGGAGCGCCAAAAGCGGGCTTATGACTCACGGGCTCATGGCCCGGCGCTGAAGCCAGGGGACAAAGTGTGGGTATTTTGCCCATAGCGAAACGGGATTGTCCCCAAAACTAGCCCACCATTGGCAAGGACCGGGAGAAATATTGGACAAAATATCGGAGGTAGTTTTCCGAGTCCGAATGCCTGGGCGAGGCAGACGGGTGGTGCTGCACAAGGACCGTTTAGCACCATACCACCCACTGGCCCCAGAACAACAACAACTTGAAAATACAAGCGGTTCTCCAACCTCCACCCCTGGCACCGAGTCAGACATTGACAGGACTGAGCCCGACACAGTGATGGCACCTCCGGCAGGACAAAGCGTATCCGTCGGCGGCCAGGACATTTACGTGATTTTATCTGTGATGAGTAGGGTTGTGGGGACACTAACCCTCTTAGGAGGGGGCTGTGTAACAACCCGGCAGCAAGCGCTGGCGGAGTGGCGCCTCATGGGTAATTTATGTAAATAGTTTGTGGGGAATTATGGGTAATTTATAAAAAGCTTATTGTATGTCGAATTTACGTATTGTCATTTGTGTTGTAAATAATGGTGTGTTTGTATTTAATTGGTTGGGTGGGTTTGGGTCATCGCCGTCCAGGGGTTATTTATTTGTAAAAAAAGTACCAATTTATTGAAATGTGTCTTCGTGCGTGACCTTGGCAATGGCCGCAAATAATGTTGAGCTTTTGTTTCTGACTATCTTCTGTAATAAAAGATACAACAGGACAGAGCTGTTTTATTGCTAAGATTTTATCTAAGCAAACTACCGAGACACTCGAGTCGTGCGGTGTATGGGGCACGAGTGTTCTCTTTCTTAAAGAGCTGGGTGCAGTTGCGTGCATGGCGCTGGCAAGCCGCTAGCCGACAGCCGGAGAGGTGCACGCAGAGTTCGCTCGAAATCTTAAAAGACTGCTCCACGGTCGCTACAATATATATATATATATATATATATATATATATATATATATATATATATATATATATATATATATATATATATACCCGCGTATCAGCGAGAAGTAGTGTGTTAAAAAGCTAGAAAAGAAAAGGAACATTTTAAAAATAACGTAACATGACTGTCAATATACAGTATTTGTTTTGTGAGTGTTACTGAGTGTTGCTGTCATCAAGGATTTGATTATCATTATTTCTTTCAAACAGGTTCGTATTTGTAGGATGTGTTGTGTTCAAGTTACATTCCGTGTTTGTCAATCGTTGTAAAGATGACAGGTTTCATTCATCGATTCGTTTCTTACTGCATCAATAAACAGCTCGTCTTCTTCTTTATCTGAGACCTGACACACTGCATGCACGGGTTTTTTACACTGTCTTCCTTTAGCGGACATTGACTTTTTCCACCGTGTGCTTTGTTTCCGCAGTAGCTGGATTTATGAATATGCTTATCAGACGCCTTCATATTTTTGCTGCCTTTTCAATTGTGTAATTCGGTTTTGTTCAGCTCTTTGGAACTGTTGCCTTTTATCTGTGCACTCGCCAGTTCACGTGAGCCGCTCGGTGTACATGCATCGAAGGTTCCCAGCTGTGCTGGTGCCATCTCGTGCTATGTTCATGGCTGTATTTAATGTTACCTTAGTCCTGGCACTTAAAACTTTCTCTCGCAGTTTCGCTGAGTTTGTGTCAAACACCACCCTGACCATCTCATCTTCCTCTCCATAAGCACAGTCCTTCACCCGTGAATATTTAGTGGCAGTTTGCTATTGATTGCCGCTGACGGACGGCCTTATATGGGCAGGCACTAAATTACAAACGCCAGCGGCAGCCTGTCTATGAACTTAATTTAAAGTGTAGGTTTACATCGTGCTTCGTTTCCGAAGTAGCAGAACTCATAAACATGGTTGTATATGTCACTCGCTCGCTTCTTATTGTTTCGCTGCCTTCTCAATTATATAATGCATGTTTTCTTCAGCGCTTTTTCGAGGTCTTCCTGGTTTTCTATGTACTGCGTGATTACGTGGGAGGCGTGATGATGTCACACGAAACTCCGCCCCCACGGCGTTGAAGCTCATCTCCATTACAGTAAATGGAGAAAAACAGCTTTTAGTTATGACCATTACGCGTAGAATTTCGATATAAAACCTGCCCAACTTTTGTAAGGAAGCTGTAAGGAATGAACCTGCCAAATTTCAGCCTTCCACCCACACGGGAAGTTGGAGAATTAGTGATGAGTCAGTGAGTGAGTGAGTGAGTGAGTGAGTGAGTGAGTGAGTGAGTGAGTGAGTGAGGGCTCTGCCTTTTATTAGTATAGATATATATATATACTAGGTGATTACCCGTGGCTTCGCTCACTGAGTGCAAGGGAAAAAAATAAATTATTCAACAGTAAAACATTAACATTTAAGAAGTAAAGATACAATGAACAGTACTGGAGTGCTTTAGGGTAAAGTACATTTTAAAGGCGCTATAACACAACAAGTAAGTAGCACTAACAGCACCTTAAATGTATTTGGATCATCTCTCGGTAGCAGATCCCTTGTGAAAGGCGCTACATGACCAGTGTGGTATAGAAATTACATTTTCTATGAGATCCTCCAAATTTCTGCCTGACAACGTTGCACTATGTGCCTGTGATTTAAGAGAAAAATTATTCTGAGAAATGTGGATGCTGCCGTTCCGTGCTTAATGGGCAGAAGGTCCAAACAATTCCCAAGTCCAATACTTTACATGAAGAGGTCAGTACACCTTAGATGTAAACCCTACATGTTGTTAAAAGAATTCATCACAAAAGCAACCTTGAATGTTGCAGTGTTTTAGTGACCTGAACTCACCTTAAGGGACAGTGAAGCGCAATTTACAAAGAGAGTCCTGCTTCGATGGCGCCAATTACACTCATTCGCAAAGATTTCCACTCTCCCAGGAGCCGACGGTGCACTTAAAGTGTCACAAACAGTGCAAGAAGAGAGGACGCCACCTGAAACTGCGAAGCTCTCGACCTGGCAGAGCAGCACGACATTCCATGCCTTTCAGTGTCCACTTTGTTCTCACGATCCCTGGCCACTGAAGGCGGTCTCGTCTTCACATTGTTTACAGCTCAGCGCAGTCAAAAAGTAGAAAGACGCAAAGCTGTTTTCTTCATCTCTTCTACTATCAAGTACTGGCAATTAAAAAAAAAGTTACAATGTGGCAGTTTCCGTGACAGTGATGTGGACGAATAAATAAAACTGTCAGAATGCGCCTGGCGGCGAACGGCTCACCGCTGGAATCCGCGTGTTTGTATTTACCGTAGATCCCGTTATATAAGCCGAGAATTTCGTCCTAGATTTTTGGCTTGGAGTTTGGGGGTCGGTTTATACAACGAGTATCGTTTCAGATTCAAGATTTCAAGCGCAATGCCGGTTTTGCCGATGAATATGGAAGTAAATAATGATGAAACCACAGAGCCATCTTTCAGATGAAGTAGTAACTTTGCATGCCGGTACTTTAAATTAAATAAAGAATTTATTCAAAAAAGTGCTTCAGTTGTTGATTTTATTAATAAAATTTATAATAAATTATCCTGAAGTTTAAAATGAAATTTTTTATTTTGATTTACGACCAACATCTTGCGTTACGACCCAAATGTGGTCACGTGTATCCGCTTGCGTGATTGTAAACAAACAACCGAGAGCGTTAGTAAGCGTCAGTCAGTCGGAGCCCAGATACATGTGTTTGTGGATGTAATTTCGGTCATTGCAGGGATTTACCTATATATATAATTCATTAAGACCATGCAAGCAAGACACATAATTGCTAAGGAAGGAAGAGAAGGTAAAGAAAGCGATCACAATCGAAACGAAGATGGACATTGTGTGGAAATATCTCCTTCCTTCCTGCAGCCCAAAGATGTCAAATTAAATGGTGAGTACAGTATGAAATTATTTCTAGAATAGAATTCTTTTATTGTCACTATACGCATCTACAATGAGATTAAAAGCAGCTCCTTCAGTGCAGAATAAAGTTCTGTATAGGGCTTGTAGGGTTGTTTTTTAGCTTTAGCATAACGCCAGATCTGCGGCCCCGCTTCTGCTTTCTTTCCCTCCTCCGTCTGCGTCGTCTCCTAGACCCGACAACAATCCATGGAGAGCCCGCTGGTCTCGCTATGTTGTCTGGGATGTTGTGCATGTGATGAAAAACACTCGAAACAGATGTCTGGCTCTGGACACCAATATCTATAAGGTTCTGAATGGTGTAGCGGATGTTTGCCGAACCGGTTGTGCACAAACAAGGACAAAAAAAAAGTACAAAAACAACAAAAAAGTGCACTGAAAAGGAGAGCCCTGAGCCGCTGCGACCATGCGCGCCGCCATGCTCCTAGCTTAATCGAAGTAGGCTAGGCACTATTTATAACTTTTTAGTTAGTACATTAGAAAAATTATTGGTGTTTAGGTAAATTATGCACATTATAGTATATATCAAAAATGCCGGCAGTCTCAAATTCTCGCCGATAAACATTATAAATATACCCAAAGAGACACTTTTAAGGAAATTTAGAAAATTTTGCTTGGAGAAGGGGGTCGGCTTAAATACCGGTCATCGGCAAATACATGTACTTTAGTAGGTAAAGAAGGGGTTCGGCTAATATACCGGGTCGGCCTGTATTCCGGGATCTACGGTACTTCTTTTCAATATCAGTAAAGTAACTCTCACACAAATAATAACAATTCGTAAAGACGACATAAAAATGGCATCCACAAACAAAGTGATTAGTTCCTGTATTATTATATGTTCTGTTGTCATATGTAATTTCCGCTTCAAACACAAAAAGAATTTTATATATAGATATATATTTTTAGAATTCCTCCTTATTGGATTTTAGCCACAAGCAGATATTTTAATAGTTGTCATCCTTGTGAGGCATTTTTGGATTGTTAAGGATTATATTGAACTTTAAAATCCGGTTTCCACATTTTGTGGCCCACTTGCAGTAGTAAATGGTTGTGAGACAAGCTGGATTTGGGGGAGTCCCTTCTGGCCAGTGAAGGTCCTGGCCTGTCTTATCATAGTTAAATATATGTAGCACTTTTCTGGACACTCAAAGCACTTTATGCGGACAGTGGGGAGCCAAATCAACCACCAGCAATGTGCAGCATCCATCTGTTTCCAGTCGGTGCCACTATACTCACCACATATTAACTTTGCAGTGGCAAAAAGGTGAGAGAGAGAGTTAGCCAATAAGAGAGAGGGGGTGATTTACAGCCAGTTTTGGAGGTCCATACTCATTTTCGCTATGCTTCAAGTCTGCTTCACACAATATATTTTTCTGTGAGTATTGCTTTGTTTTAATGACCTTTTATTACAGGTATTACGTTAATCATGTATTTATTAGTTCGTTGTGTTATGTTCCTTGTTTTCTTTATTTTGAACCAAAGGGAGTGAGTTCCTCGGTGCTGCACCTGCAGGACCACTCCCAGCATATAAGTCAGAGAAAGCCTCAGGGCTAGCACTTAGGCATTGGTGTCCACTTGTGTTTGCTTGGTTCTCTAGTTTTGCAGAATTTGTTATTGTAAGTTGCCATTTGGCTATGTAACTCCATTTTGTTTTAGAATTTTGATTCTAGGATTGTGGACTACTGTTCTTGACTTTTTGACATGTTAACTTTGGGCTGAGGCTGATTTTGCTTCTAGGCATCATCTGAGCCTTGAGCCCTAGCGTGTGAAAATAAAGCCTCATTTAGAGTTTGTGAGCCAGAAAAACTGCAACTGAATGTCTTGGCCCCAACCTCAAAAAGCAGGCTTCATGTCCTGCACAGGCGAAAATGAAACCAAGACTGAGAAAGGGAGAGGGAGCCGTAAAAACCCTGGCTCACAATTACAAAACAGAGTGCCTTTAATATTTTTAAACAATTTATTAGAAAAGGAATTGAAAAATAAAACAAAAACAAAAAAGACAAAAATGTTTGTCAAAACCCAAGCCAAAAAGTTAACATAGTGAGTCCACAATCCCATAATCAAAATCCATAATGAGGAAACTAAAACATAATTAAAATAACAAATTCTATATTCAGAAATTCCAAACAGAACAATCAGTGTATGCTGATGTCTAAGCACTTGTGCTAAAGCTTTTACAGGCTTATATAAACCTAGGTGGACCCACAGCTGCAGCACCAACATTAAGAGAACAAGGTAAATAAAACAAGGAACTAATAAATACAAAATGTACATGATATTGTAATAAAAAGTAATAAACTATCAAAATAATATTGATAGAAAAATAATAAAGTGTGAACAGAAAGGAAACACCAATAAAATAATATTTAAAAAGTCATGTTTACAAGACAAAAAGCCCATAAAAAGAAAAACAAAATACTTAAGTGAAGAATGAAACCCAACATATTCTATAACAGTTTAAAATCCTGGTTAAACGTTTAGCATCAACAACCTACGTGAAATGTGGACAAACTTGATCAGTTGAGACCTCCAGAAACCAACGATATGTAAAGGGAGTACAATTAGGCCTCAACTCAGCACATCCAGGGATGGAGGTACACCTGTCTGTTTTGTCAAGAAATAACAGCACAATCCATCCCAATCAGGACATTTTCACTATAATAACCGCCAGTGGCTAAACCTGAATTAGAAAGGCCCTTAAAGCTCCTTTTTTATAATGTGAGCAAAAGGAGAACTTCAAAGGTCAAGCATGCAGGGACTGCTGCTCTAAGCCCTGTAAGTGGAGGTCTTGCAGGTGACGACAGCTGAGCTCTCACTCATTCCCCATCTTTTGTACAGCACCTCCATTACACTCCACCCATTCTTAGTGGACATCCTGCCAACTACGCCAAATGTTTTGCACAAGCATAGGAGTTCTCCTTTTGCTCAAAGCATTAAAATGGAACTTCTGAGGACATTTGTAATCTATATATTGTGGGTTCATGCCTGGCTGTTGGATGTTCACACAGTGCAATTGTGATTGGGGTAGATTGTAGCATGTTTCTATGACAAAACATCGTCGAGTCCTGCTTTAATGAAGTTAGTTAGCTGCTGTGATCAACACTTGTATATAACTTCAGAGGTTCAACCTTAACAAAATTGTTGTTCTTGATTTTAATAGCTTACCAATGGCTCTAATTAATTAAAGACTTTGAAGGCACTAATCTAATCTAATAGATGTGACATTCTAGATTGAGTTGAAGTAAATTAAAAACACATTTGAACCACTTGCAGCATAAAGGTTTGCTGTAATCAAGACCGAATATAAGTGACTGAATTCCCTGTTATTAATCTGCATAAAATGATACTTATGATGCCACATTTGTCATAAAAGATCAATCGATCCATTTATTTTGTAGACTTCTTATCCCAGCAGCACTTGGTATAAGTTGGGAAACAATGCCATAAAAGGTGCAAATCCAGCAGAGGGCACACACTCTGCCACTGAGCCAAGTTAAAGCTTCCAAAACTGCTACTTTTACTAAATGAATACCTATACAACATTCCCACAAAGGAGACCAACCATTCCAAATGTGTCTGGGTCTGGCACACAGATATCTAAGGTCCATCCAGTACACAGACCCCAATGAATTTATTTTCTTATTGTAGTTTTCAGGGATTTCAAAGGCTAATTCAATCAGTAAAGGTAGACAGAGTGTCTCTGGACAGTGATGGATCATTAAACAGGATTAGCCTGTGGAGTGAAGCTGCTATGAAGCATTTCTAGTGGGCATAGTGAAAACTTACAGGTAGGGTAGCTCTGGCATCTCTCTCTGGTTATTTCCTCTTCCCCATGTGTCATGATGATAGTGCAGTCTGTCACAAGCTGTCTACTAAAGCAGATGGCCTGCTAGTAGTTTGGGACCGACCAGGACTAAGGGGGTAATAAGAGAGGCACAAGAGAGGCAGATGTTCAAAAAAAAGGTCATTTTATTAGTCCACGGTAGAGTAGAGAAAAAAAAAAAAACAGTTGCCAATGTAAAAGGATGCACAAAAAAAAACATATAAATAATCCTGTGACAAGACAAAAGTTAATTAAGAAAAAAAAAAGAAAAGACAAAAAATTGGTAAATATAGAGGCTCTTACCTTACTACTATATACAGTCAATTCCAGTCCATGTAAGGGCATCAGCAGCCTTCAAATAAAACAAAACTGGACTCTGTTTCAGTCCAGGTCAAAAGTACAACTCCTCAAAAAAAATCTCAGGAGCCGTTTCTGGTCCTCAGGAGCCTAACACACTCCTTTACATCAATCAGCAGCTCAGCCACCGGGCATCTATTAAGTCTGGCGTGCCTCGCACTACCTAACCCTTCTTAATTCTCTCCGAATGATCGTTCCCCCTCTTGCGGCCACAACTGTACTTTTAAAACCTTTTCTATTACCAGGGTCGGTTTGCCTAAACATAGGGAGATACCATTTCAGGCCTGCCGGGGAAATCCTACACTTCAAGTATAAATCAAAATATCCGACAACAAAATATACATAATAAAACACTAAACAACAAAACAAAACATTTATACTTAACCTCGAGGTACCTAAGATACAAATGTAAACAATACAGTACATGTACACTACTAAGCCAACTCGGACTCCTCCTATAGCTATCTTTTG
The DNA here is from genome assembly GCF_016835505.1 of Polypterus senegalus. Taxonomy (NCBI): domain Eukaryota; kingdom Metazoa; phylum Chordata; class Cladistia; order Polypteriformes; family Polypteridae; genus Polypterus; species Polypterus senegalus. Next base: position 43,562,590 of record NC_053156.1, on the reverse strand, counting down.
ACCTTCCCAGGTACCCGTGACTGTATTTAGCTTTGGCGCCACCTTTAAAACACTGGTCAGTAAGAGTGGTATGTTACGCAGGAGGCTTGCACCCAAAACATACGGTGGAACATCCAAAAAGGAAACAAACGACCTGAGGGTAAGTCCAAAACCCTTGTTAAAGAAAACATTTATTTTTTTTATTTTTTTTTCCATTGTACACTCACTGGTATATTGCTCATTGTGGTTCATACCTAAAACTTGCCCCAATATCTATCTGTACTATAGTGTATTAACGTCACGGTGAGGCTATAGCATCACACAGTCTTAAAGTTGAAAGACTGCCAAAAAAAAAAAAAACATAAACCAGTCTAGGGCCTTGGTTAGTAAACTGAGAATAGGCCTCACCCTATACAGCCTGACCTCCCAACTCCACAGCTGAGCTTTGGCCTGACCAAACCCCAAATTGGAGAACAAGATTTTAAATTTCAAAATAACTTGAAACTCCAGAAATACACAAAAATAACAAGGATATCCTTCAAGAGAGAGGAAAAACTCCAAAAGCCTCTGGCTTAAAGTACAGTATAAGTTTGGTCAAACGTTTTCTTCACAATCATGGCATATGTGAACTTGCCACATAAAACTGCATTCTAAAGTGAAGCTTTTTATAATTTAAAAAATACTTCAACTGTTCTTCCAGCTTACAATGGGACTAATCAATACATGGATCTATAAGTGAATGAAAAGCCTGAGCACTAACCAAATACATTCACTTTCAAGCAGGCCTTTTGCATTTGTATTCCTAGTTTTAATTAAAGAAAACTGGAAATAATCATTTTATTAGATTCTTGGAATTATTTTTTTTTGAGGTTAGAAAACAATTCACATTTGCTTCTCTGTTCACAGTCACTGTCACAATGAACGTTTAGACTTACATAAGGACATTGACCAACATGAAACCAAACATATGACTGAAGCTGTTAGGGCAATTTTGCCTTTTGAGAAACTGGTTTGAAAATGCACATATCCAGGATTTAAAAAAAGGAATAAGTTTAAACAATGAAAAATGTACCTTATGGTAACCACAATACCCTAAATTTATGGACTGAAGCAAATAGGTTTGATGTGAACGTTCAAATGAAACCCCTGTGGAAAGAGGACTTGTGAGTCTGTAGAGTTTGTTTCTCATTGGATGACTACCTGGGGGAAGAGGAAAAGAAAATGTGTTCCTGATTGCTCATTATTGCAGCCATCCATTACTGAAAGATGCAACAATGGCAATGTCTTCCGCTAGCAAACTGGATACAGTAAAGAAGAATAGCTCTTAGGTAGGGCAGGAAAATAGAATGATCATTACTGATTCTGCGTCAAAGATCTAGTTTTAGGGGTTAGAATTGTGTGCCAGATTGCTGTCTGTGTGACGTTTGCATGCTCTTCCAGACTTAGCATAGTGTTCTCTATAAAAAAAATTACAAAATCTGAAATGATGATCTCTGGTTAGCGTGAATGGAATTGTGGATGTGTGAATGGAATTGTATAGAACCTCTGCATTTTCCCAGTTGATTCTGGGGTTCATCAAGAGTGTGTTCCTGCTTCTACTCTGTTCAATGCTTGTATGGACTGGGTGTTGGGCAAGATTGTGGGGTCCAGCGGCTGTGGGGCATCTGTTGGTGAAGAAAGATTTACTGATCTTTACTTGCTATGATCTTCGCTGAGTTAATGGAGGCTCTGATTGTGGCCCTCGAGAGATGGCGTGAGGAGTTTGAGTGTCTGGGATTGCAAGTGTGCTGAATAAAAACCACGACTCAGGCCTTTAATGACCTGTTGGGCCTAGCCATCAGCAGTGTGTCTGTTTGCAGAGAGAGTGTCAGCCTTGCCGAGAGGTTTACTTGCCACAGCAGTGACATTCATGTTTCTGCTGACTCTTCCTGTGAACTCAGTAGACAGATTAGGAGAGCATGGGGGGTCATGAGGTCACTGGAAAGGGGTATGCGGCACTCCTGATATCTCTACAAAAGGACAAAGGTCCAAGTCTTTAGAGTCCTGGTGCTTCCTGTCTTGCTATATGGTTGTGAGACATGGACTCTATCCAGTGACCTGAGACAAAGACTGGACTCCTTTGGTGCTGTGTCTCTCCGGGAAATCCTTGGGTACCATTGGTTTGACTTTATGTTGAATGAGCGGTTTCTCACAAAGTCCCGAATGAGGCACATTACCTGCATTGAGAAGGAGCGTCAGTTACAGTACTATGGCCATGTGGTGTAATTCCCTGTGGGTGATCAAGCTCATAAGATTCTCATTGTTGAGAACCCAAGTGGCTGGAGCAAGCCAAGGGGAAGCCCAGATAACTGCCCAGATGGGACTGGACCACGTGTCTATCTGAGGGGTTGCCATCCAGGATCCCAATGATGTTTCATCATGTGGTGGGTGCAGCAGTACCAGTGCATGCTCCCCAACCTGACCTGACCTGCGTGTGTGTGTGTGTGTCAGTTGTTCTTGTGATGGGCAGGCACCTGTTTCTTGCATTTTACACATTGCTGGAGAGGGAGACACAACATATGCAGAAGAAATGGACAAATCTCACAATTTGTTTGCCTTTTTATTACTTTCTAAAGCGACATGGATACACTGTTTTGCAGTATTAATGCAGTCTCAATTCAAGGATTAAAACTCAGTTATATTCTAGCCTTGAAAAATAAACATAATTGAAAAATGTAATAGTTTTTTTTTCATGTTTGGACCCTTGAACCCTTCATCCCCATTGTAAACTGCAAGAACAGACAAAGGTTATTTAAAATTTATAAAAAATGTATTCCTTTAGAATGTAATTTTATGTGGCAAATTAATTGTGAAGGAATAACTCTGATTTGAAAAAATACCAGACGTATTATTTAAGGACAAAGCAAGTGATAATCTTTGTAAACTGTAAATCATAAAAAAAAAAAAAACACAAAACGATGACAAAAATAAGGCAAAAGGATTAGAGTAACAGTCAATCCAGAGCAAACAAGTCCCAATATACAGTATAATCCAACAATCAGAATCCACAAAAGCAGAAGCAAAATCCAGACAGCATATAATTAAAACTTACAAATAATGCACTTAATGAACTTCAATGAACCACTGAAGGATTCACTGCTAGCTTCAGAATATAAAGGCTGAGGGGCGGTCCTTCATCAGTGACATCAGAGTGACTCCGCCTCTTGGCACTGCACCCACAGAACACATGGAACATAGAAGCACAATTCTTACAAGTTAAATTGTTAAAGAAAACACAATAAGAGAAAAGCATAATTTTACATAAAGAAAAAACAAAAACATAAATAACAAAAGATTGAAACTAATAAACTACAAAAATATTAAATACTAGTCACTTTACCTGTCAAAGACAGGTGATACAATGCATTTAGAAATATCTGATATCTCTAACCCTACGTGTATCTTCAGTTCATGTATTTGAATCTCATGACCGCCGCTCTTTCTCTCAAGCGAGTTCCAATAAAGCCTGCTTCTCAGACTCTGGACACACAGCAGACACACACAGACTGTTGTGTTTTATTATATAGTAGATACAAGAAATAAACTAAAGCCAAGGCAATTACCATGGCTGAACCACAGCACAGTGAGCTTTTACATAGTCACCAAAATGAACGTATTCCTAAAGAGCCCTGTGGATTTGGACCTGGTGATTGCCCTCTTCATGCCAGACCTTTGACTGTCTAGTTGTTCAAAATAACAGATACAAGCCAGTGGCGCTTCTGGGTGTAACATCTCCAAGACTCAGCTGTCGGCCTATGTAAGAATTTCTACTAAAAACGCGTTCACTTCAGTGGCACCATCTATGAATCACACTACGCATCTTCTGGAAACAGGTGCGGCAGGCCATTATGTCAGCAGAATTTCTCATTCCAAGCAACATGTAAAAGTTAATTCTGCACTACAAGTAGCAGATGTATTTGGTGAGCCAAACATGCCCTGCAGTTCCACTGGGATATGCTAACAAATTATTTATGGCAATTAATGAGCCTCAATGGAAAAACCAGGGAGTAGAAAGAAAGAAAGAAAGAAAGAAGGACGGCTACATATTAAGCTCTATGGCGCCCCCTGCCTATGCCAGGCCACTTGGGGGACCTGATCCCAAACAGTTGGCCGCTGACAGTGAGTAGGACTAGTGGCATCTCGTTACCATGGCAATGCAGACCTATAAATATCAAGACGGCCTGCTTGACGGCGCACCATCCCTCGAGAATGGTGTACTAATCACACAGAATGGCTGGAAAGGGAACCTTTCAGAGTTTCGATGAAAGAGCTCTGAAAGTGCAGCTTGGTAATACTTTTTATTGACTCGCTTAGCATTTTCAAGGCTGTACTTGGCTCTTTTGTTCAAGGAGAAATAGGTCAATGAACCCTGCTGATCTTTTGGAATTCACTCATTTTTATTCTTTTGCTCTCTTGCTGACTCAGCCTACGAGGTTCTTGGTATTTTTCTGTTTTGCCATTTATGTATTTCCCTTAGGAGTGTGGTAGGGTGAAAAACATTTAAAACTTTTAATGGAATGAATAAGGCTGCCTTGATACCTGCCTTGATACTTCTGAGTCAGCATTGATCATCTGCCTGGACGACACGTCTTCACACTTAACCAGAGCCCTACTGGCACCCATTAGATGTCCCTTCCAGTCCATTTCTGTTATGAATTGCACCAGGCCAAAACACCTTCACAACACAATACTTTAATTATTTAAAGGAGTACTCCAACCAAAAATGATATTTTTTAAATGTTACTTTCCCCATATAATTGGTAGCGTTGGCAAAGAAAAGGTTTTGCTTGCATGTTTTTGTGGAGAATGGAGATAACAAAATTACTGATAGAATGGAACACAATGGTGACACTTTTGAATCAAAGACCTGCCCTCTTCCTCCTCATTCATTGGTCACGAGCCCTGTCTTCAATTCAAAAGTGTGATTCCACGTCTACTTTCATTTTGTGGAGGTATTTATTTCACAATATTTAGCAAAAAATACATGTGATTTGTATGCTGTGAACATACAACTGGATGACTTGACATGTACAATACAACTTATTTTTTTTCATATAGCACTTTTTTCATATGTGCTGTCAACAACTTTCAGTTTAAATACAAGAATAGATTATAATGATTACTACATATGGAACTGGTACAAATATAAGTGCAGAATGTGGATTAGGCAAATTGTTTCATGAACGCCTTTGATATTGTTTGCTGTTATCCAGCATTGGTCACCATTGTGTTCTTTTTATCAGAAACTTTATTATTTCTGTGAAAATCTAAGATCAAAAATTTTTGTTTGGCCTCTACTACAAACTTTATGGAGTGTATAACTGATAATACAATTATGTTAAATCTTTAAATAAAAATAAATAAATATGGTACTGGATGTGAATGTAATTCTTTAAGTACACACTTATTTGTATTGTTGTTTTGTAATTTAAAAAAAAAAAAATACATGACAATGCCACCCTGACCAAAGCACTGCCTGAGGCATTTGCCATTGTAGCTGGCCCCATTAATCGCAAAAATTAACATTAACTTTCATATTAATACATACAGTGGTGTGAAAAACTATTTGCCCCCTTGCTGATTTCTTATTCTTTTGCATGTTTGTCACACAAAATGTTTCTGATCATCAAACACATTTAACCATTAGTCAAATATAACACAAGTAAACACAAAATGCAGTTTTTAAATGATGGTTTTTATTATTTAGGGAGAAAAAAAATCCAAACCTACATGGCCCCGTGTGAAAAAGTAATTGCCCCCTTGTTAAAAAATAACCTAACTGTGGTGTATCACACCTGAGTTCAATTTCCGTAGAAACCCCCAGGCCTGATTACTGCCACACCTGTTTCAATCAAGAAATCACTTAAATAGGAGCTGCCTGACACAGAGAAGTAGACCAAAAGCACCTCAAAAGCTAGACATCATGCCAAGATCCAAAGAAATTCAGGAACAAATGAGAACAGAAGTAATTGAGATCTATCAGTCTGGTAAAGGTTATTAAGCCATTTCTAAAGCTTTGGGACTCCAGTGAACCACAGTGAGAGCCATTATCCACAAATGGCAAAAACATGGAACAGTGGTGAACCTTCCCAGGAGTGGCCGGCCGACCAAAATTACCCCAAGAGCGCAGAGACGACTCATCCGAGAGGTCACAAAAGACCCCAGGACAACGTCTAAAGAACTGCAGGCCTCACTTGCCTCAATTAAGGTCAGTGTTCACGACTCCACCATAAGAGACTAGGCAAAAATGGCCTGCATGGCAGATTTCCAAGCCGCAAACCACTGTTAAGCAAAAAGAACATTAGGGCTCGTCTCAATTTTGCTAAGAAACATCTCAATGATTGCCAAGACTTTTGGGAAAATACCTTGTGGACTGATGAGACAAAAGTTGAACTTTTTGGAAGGCAAATGTCCCGTTACATCTGGCGTAAAAGGAACACAGCATTTCAGAAAAAGAACATCATACCAACAGTAAAATATGGTGGTGGTAGTGTGATGGTCTGGGGTTGTTTTGCTGCTTCAGGACCTGGAAGGCTTGCTGTGATAGATGGAACCATGAATTCTACTGTCTACCAAAAAATCCTGAAGGAGAATGTCCGGCCATCTGTTCGTCAACTCAAGCTGAAGCGATCTTGGGTGCTGCAACAGGACAATGACCCAAAACACACCAGCAAATCCACCTCTGAATGGCTGAAGAAAAACAAAATGAAGACTTTGGAGTGGCCTAGTCAAAGTCCTGACCTGAATCCAATTGAGATGCTATGGCATGACCTTAAAAATGCGGTTCATGCTAGAAAACCCTCAAATAAAGCTGAATTACAACAATTTTGCAAAGATGAGTGGGCCAAAATTCCTCCAGAGCGCTGGAAAAGACTCATTGCAAGTTATCGCAAACGCTTGATTGCAGTTATTGCTGCTAAGGGTGGCCCAACCAGTTATTAGGTTCAGGGGGCAATTACTTTTTCACACAGGGCCATGTAGGTTTGGATTTTTTTTTCTACCTCAATAATAAAAACCATCATTTAAAAACTGCATTTTGTGTTTACTTGTGTTATATTTGACTAATGGTTAAATGTGTTTGATGATCAGAAACATTTTGTGTGACAAACATGCAAAAAAATAAGAAATCAGGAAGGGGGCAAATAGTTTTTCACACCACTGTATGTAGCTTCTTACTACTTGAATGTAATAGTAAGCTTAGTAGTTAGCCTCAGTGACACAATGTTTTTATTTTTCTTTTGTCTGGGGAAAGCAAGAACACAGAGAAATGAAATTAGTGCTCTTTACTACCAATCATGGTACAGCGAGCCGTTAGTTCTTCAATGACATGAATTTTTTTTGGGAAGGGAGAGAGAGGGTGGAGAGAGGAAGATGGCGTAGAGTCAGAGCGAGGGGTTAGATTGTTAAATGACAGTGTGAGAAAAAATGGGGAAAAGAAAGTTTATGCTAAGGTTGAGGAGAGCGAGAGCGAGCTTTGGAAAAGAAAAAAAGAGAATTCTTTTGTGTCAATGTTAAATGCGTGGAGGCATTGAGCGGGTTTGGTTCATTGGAGCTTGGCTTTGAAAAAAAAGATGTGATGTACAGACGAAGTGTAGAATGCCTAGTTTGCGGAAATTTGCTAACTAAAAGGAATACGAAAAAGGGAATGCAAATTAATTCCGCATCAAGATGAACCTATTGCCATTAAAATGCGGATGTTGATGAAGTTAGGATATGGCGGGTTGGATAATGGATGTTAATGTGAAGCGAAGCGAAGGTTCTAGAACCTGTGAACGAGCGTGCCAAGGATTCCTTTTTTATTATTATTTATTTATATACTGTCACACATGCGTGATTAGCGGACAACTAAACGGCTTGAATAAAAGTAATTCCATGCTTAACCAGGGGGTGGCGAAGTGCACTGATTCTCTCTCTCAATTCCATGCAGACCATTCTCGGGAAGTCCTGCCTGGGTCTGAGGGCAACCAATGATGTCACTTCCAGTTCTGGTGGTGCCGACGACATCACTTCCACTTCCGGCCCTGATGACATCACTTCCTCTACTTGCATTTAAAGGCCGCCATTTTAAGGCAACAAGTCAGTTCTGTTTTGGACTCCGTCGTGTGAACATGTCTGTTCTTTTTGATCAATTTTGCAGCTGGGAAGTATACGGGTGGCTGCCCCAAACCTTTCCAATGACTCTTTGTTCTTCTTGTAATAATACATATATAATTTTTATTATTGATTTTTATATGTGAACATTGACTGTGCTGTAACTCAGACCAAGTAATTGAGTTAAGGTAAACTGTGATAATATCTCTTGAGTGGTGTGTTTAATAAAGGTGCTTTAATTAATTATTTATTTTTTTGTTGTTTCCTATCCATGATTGTGTGAAATACTTACATGCTGGACTACAAACAAATAAATGATTAAATGTATATATATATGTGTAAAATAAGGGAAGGGGTATATTGTGTAATTAACAAAAGGGTGTTTACAACGCATTATATCAGCGGGGATAAACATAATTGTTTCATAGGACCCATTGGTTATTAAAATTAATTGGGAGGTGCTTAATGTGGATCCCACCAGTGCAATTAGGACTGTGTCCAATACGGGACTGACAGGTAGAAGAAGCTGCTGGGTTTTTATAGGTAGGAGGGAGGAAGAGGTGTGTCTTCTGCCAGAAATGATGTCAGAGAAGGGTTGAGGTTATGGCTGGAAGTGGAGTCTGTAGAGGAACTGGAGGTGGAGTTGGAGTGGTTAACCTTCTGGGGATCTATAGGGGAAGGAAAGAAAGCATTAGTGCACCCGATCAACCCATCCTTGGCATATAACATTCATCTGAGCCCACTGACTGCCTCCTATGTATACATGTGTGACAATATACAGTATAATTCTTGGATGGAGTATTCCTTTAAAATAAGGCAAACAAAGAACTTAAAATTCTAAATCCAAAAAATTTAAAACAATAAATAAATAAACAATTGAACATAAAACAGAATTTAGAAAGTAAATAATTCTATCAGCAACAGCTTGCAAAAGACATAATGTTTTAAGAAAGTAACAATAAGGGAATTGAATTTAATTAAGAATCTGCTAAAAATGCTAACTGGAACACACTTTTCAAAACTTTCACTAGAAAAGTAAAGAACGCTAAAGGCATTCCAGAAAACCAATGCAAAAATACTAAAATATAGTATATTCAAAAAAAAAGGAAAGCACAAAAAGGTCACCAAAGAACACAGTTGTGACCCAGCAGTCTGTCAGTGTCTTATATGGCCTCCACGTAACTGCAGCCTGAATGACCACAGCACCTGACGTCTGAAAACTCCAGAGAGTCGGCACCACTGTAGATCCATCCATCCATCCATTTTCTAACCCGCTGAATCCGAATACAGGGTCACGGGGGTCTGCCGGAGCCAATCCCAGCCAACACAGGGCACAAGGCAGGAACCAATCCTGGGCAGGGTGCCAACCCACCGCAGGACACACACAAACACATCCACACACCAAGCACACACTAGGGCCAATTTAGAATCGGCAATCCACCTAACCAGCATGTCTTTGGACTGTGGGAGGAAACCCACGCAGACACGGGGCCACTGTAGATTAAGAAGGCAAAGGGAACGAGAATGGGAGGACACCTCAAACACAAACTCAAATGTTAAAGAAAACTAGGCAAGGCATTTGGGTAAGATGGGTCATCTCCCTGATTCATCTTCATTTGTAGTCATTTTGGACAAGTATTTTCAATCTGCTCACAAGAGTGGCCATGCAGGATTTGATACAAAATGGTAACAACTACAACAAAATAGTGATGCCTGAAAAATTCTACATTTTTTAAACAATTATAAAATCATGCCTAAAAATTCCAGAAGTTGAAATTACAATTTTTTGTTCCAGTTGTCATAAAGTGTACTCATTCTTGTCGTTTTTGCACTTACAATGGACCTGAAATTTTGCATGACTAAGATTATTGATTACTGATTATTGAGATGTTAAAACCCAGGTTCATCGCTCAGAGTCTTCACTATCAGCTGGGAGAGCTCATGTGATGCCCCCTTCAGCACAAATGATCACATCAATCCTTCTTGTCCACCTTGGCCTGCTGGCCTCATGACCTAACTGGTCAGCAATGTCTTGCTCAAGCTCAGGCATGTGGTGACCATTTACATCTTCCTACTTCTGATATTTCACTTTTTTACTGAGCATTTCAACCATCTCAGCAGAGTGTCTCCTAGTGACTCCATGTTACATTGCACCCCAGATCGCTGCCCTGTATTTAAAATTCACATTTGCTGTGAAGCCTACATTACAACAAGCTAGAATGGCATTGGACCCTCTTGTTATGTTTACAATAAAATGATAAAATCCTTGAATAATGGAGGTGACCTGGAGAAGCAACATCAATAAATCAAAGCAAAAAGATTGTGATTAGGAATATGTCCTATCTGTTGTCAAAGCCTAATTGCAAATGAATAATCAAAGTCAAAGAGGGGTCTGTTAATACAATTCCAAATCAGAAAATGTTGGGAAAGTATGGAAAATGCAAACAAAGCCATCCAAACCTTCTTGGGAACGTGTTGCAGACCTAAATTGCAGAAATTGATGTATATTAACAAATGAAATAGATAGATAGATAGATAGATAGATAGATAGATAGATAGATAGATTAAACATAAGACACTATCATAGCGGGCTGGGGCACCTGCACGAACCCTGCATGTTGAAATTTTATTTAGATGGTATTTGCAATGCTAAAAACAGAATTGATGATGTCTTGTTCAGACAGTAGTCTTCTCTAGACTGCCCCAAGATGACGTTGTGGCAGGTCTTTAAAGTGGAGACCCAGAAAGAGTGAGCCCAGGGTGGCAAAAACCAGAAGTGATTTCCAAGGACCATCAGTCATCCATTCGATGGGGGAGAGGAAGATAAAAGGCTTTAGGCAACAGCGCCACCCACTGGTTCGGAGTGTAACAACCATCAAATGAGCCCTGAGGTTGTCATCATGGCAGACTCAAACAGTCCAGTAATTCTTCAGTCTGCTGCATCAAAAGGGTGAATTGGACTGCATCACTAGGTCAGCATTTTAAACTGCTGTGGAGGAGAGTTGTGAGTTCACTCTTATACTGAACCTCAGAGCCAAAATGGCTTTATCAACATACTCTACATAGGCAGAGAACTTCAGATAATGGGAGACAGAAAAACGATCTTCAAAGAGAACCTCTGGGGTAAAAAGAAATAAAGGAAATGCAGACCATTCAGTCCATCGTTTGCTTACCTAATAGCTAAGCTGTCCCAATATCTCATAAAGATAAAAGTTGTCAAGGTTTCTGTTTCAGTTACATGCCTTGCTAATTTATTTCAGATTCATACAACTGTTTTCATAAAGAAGTGCTTCCTGGCTTCAGTCTTAAATACGCTTCCCCTTAATTTCCACTGATGTCCTCAAGCTGACATGATTAACCCTTAAAATGAAAGAATTCTGCTAGCTCTACTTTGTCAAAGCTTTTCAGAACTTTGAAGAACTGGATTAGGTCCCCATGCGGTCTCCTCTGTTCAAGGCTAAATAGGTTTTCTGTCAGAGTAGGACATGTGACAGATGAAATTTAATGTCAGTACATGTAAAGTGTTACACATATGAAGTAAAAACATTAGGTTTGAATACACAATGGGCACTCGGTAAATCGAGAGTACGCCTTATGAGAAGGATTTAGGAGTCATAGTGGACTCTTGAGATATCGACTATCAGACAGTGTTCAGAAGCCATTAAGAAGGCTAACAGAATGTCAAGTTATATAGTGCCTTGATGTATAGAGTACAAGTCCAAGGAGGTTCTGCTCAAGGTTTATAACACACTGGTGAGGCCTCATCTGAAGTATTGTGTGCAGTTTTGGTCTCCAGGCTACAAAATAGACATAGCAGCTCTAGAAAAGGCTGATTCCAGGGCTACCGGGATTGAATTATGAGGAAAGATTAAAAGAGCTGAGTCCATACAGTGTAAGCAAAAGAAGATTAAGATGTGACATGATTGAAGTGTTTAAAATTATGAAGGGAATTAGTACAGTGGATCGAGACTTGTATTTTAAAATGAGTTCATCAAGAACACGGGTCACAGTTGGAAACTTGTTAAGGGTAAATTTCGCACAAACATTAGGAAGTTTTCCTTTACACAAAGAACAATAGACACTTGGAACAAGTGACCAAGTAGTGTGGCAGACAGTAAGACTTTCGGAACTTTCAAAACTTGGCTTGATGATTTTTAGAAGAGTTCAGTGGATAGGACTGGCAAGCTTTGTTGGGCTCAATGGCCTGCTCTCGTCTAGACTGTTCTAATGTTCTAATGTCCTTAAGTCCTGGGGCACACTCGGCTTCTTTCCTTGCACAGCTTCAAGTGCTGCTATGTTTTATAGTGTGGTGACAAGACCTGAATATAGTATTTCAGATGCAATCTTGCTGTTGCATTATTTAGTCTGAGCATAATGTCCCTTGATGTTTTTACAATATAACCTAATTTTTTTACTTGCCTTTTTAGTTACTTCTGCATATTGCTTTGACAATAGAAGTGCTGTGTCAACATAAACTATTAAGTCTAACAAGAAAACCATGTGTCCAAAGCGAGTAAGCAGTGCAAACATAACAGCTGGAGCTAAAAGCATTACAGATGAGAGGCAGAGACTTCCTGAGAAAAGAAGTTTTGTAGGAACTGCATTTTAAAAAGAACTTCAGTATGCCAGACAAGAAGCAGAGGCATTTGCATCTTAGATGGAGAGGAAGGTTTAGGACGTTACTAGCTGAGGTAGACAGACCAGCACCGGAATTCAGCATCTGAGATGAAGAGTCTGGGTGAAACTTCAACCTTATGGACAGCCTGGTTGCGGTAGGACGTCTTTAGGCAAAATAGACTAATTTACTCAGAACCTCAGCTTCTGTAATGGACAGGAAGTAGCAAGACTTTATCATCTGAAATGAACAGTTTGGGGTAGTTCTGCAAGTTCTGAGTTGGCCTGGGTGGAGTAGGCCTTTTAGTTGGCATAGACAAATTGGGGCAGACGTTGAGATGGATGAGATGGAGTGGGACTTCATCAGAAATAAACACGATGGTCAGAAATTTTGACATCTGTTTAAAGTCTTTCAAGCGCTCGCATCGTTTACATCAATGACAGACATACATCCATGGTTGATCGTCACCATTACACCATCTAATTGACTCATATTACTCAACAGTTAAATGACGAAGAACAGGAGAAAGTAGGGTGTCATTTCACCCTACTTTCTCCTGTATCAATCTATGACTAACACGGTACAACACCATACTGCTATGATGAAGAACAGAAGTGATGAGAACAGAATGAAGCCTTAAAGGAAGTCACCATGACTTACAGCATGTGGCAGATTAGACAGAAACTACTCCAACAGATTCAGGCTCCATTCTAGAAGCTGGCATTGCAATTTTCACCTCAGAGACAATGAGAGAGGAATTTTGCACTTCATTGTCTTGTCTCCTGTGCCAGTGTGGTACTCAAGACTCACAACAAGAAAATGAAGAAGAAGAGTGACTTAGATTAGCTTTCTGCCCTGGCAGGTGACCTGACTTCAAGTGACACCTGTGTGCTAGGAGATGATGTTCATAAATGTGTCCTCGGTCAGTGCACAACTGAAACACAGCCAAACAAGCATGGGATTCTTCATCTGTGGTGACACCACGCTGGCATGTTGGGTTAAACAATACCACCAACACTGGATATATGGAAGGCAAAGATGGCATTATCGTCTGGGACTCAAAAGATTTGCAAACATGAAAAAGTAGTGGGTGCCACTGGAGATTAAGTGTCATCATTGTTGCCGAATGCCAGTTTAATGAGGTGCCAGCAGTGGTACAGCCTAAATGAACCATCACTGTGGGGGATGGCTGCTACTCATCCCCAGATTATTAGGTCAATACTGAGTAGACAGCTAAATTAAAATTTTAATTAGATCATCTCAACAAAGGTTCCGTCTTCTTGTCCAGCTTCAAGATGAATGAATTGATGCCATGAACAAAGACTATTTAGATCACCTTCATTCCAAAGCTATTTTAATCCTCCACCACTTCAGCATTTCTATCAGGAAACGCAGGACCGTACAGGCATGTGAATTTCACCCTTTGCAAATAGACAAGATGAAGAGCAGTATTCACAGCATTGTACACCCTTGTTAAGTCAAGCTGGAAATAAGCAAGAATTTAAGAAAGAAATGCAGTATAGGGGACCAAAACCAACTATTCACGATTTTATCCATTGTGATCCAAGTGAGTTTGCTAGATTGAAATTAGCTTTAAATGGTGCCCAGTTAGCAAAGTTACTTACCAATAATCTGACTTTACAGGTAACACAAATCACTCTCTGGTCTGATTCCACTACTGTGCTGTTCTGGCTGCAATCAGATTCTTGTCATTTTAAAGTTTTTGTTGGAACTAGAATGGCAGAGATACAAGAACTTACAGATTCTCATTCATGGCTTTATGTGAACTGTGCCAGTAACCCAGCTGATGACCTTACCAAGGGTAAGACTTTGGTAGAACTGATAGAACCTAATCAATGGTCACAAGGTCCATCTTTTCTATTACGTTCATTCAAAGAATGGCCATCGACACCAGCAGTAGATCTAGCAGAAGATGTAACAGAGTGTCGGAAAGGTGTCTTTTGTGGAATTAATGTAACTTATACCACTGCAGATGCCTTCAAATACAAGACATGGACAGAACTAGTAGATGCTATTACCCAGGCAGAACACAGGGCGGCAGATATACTGTAAATAAGAAACCAACTGCTAAAGAATATCAAAATGCTGAGTTGCGGATTTTCCAGTCAGCTCAACAGGACAGCTTCCCTGAAGAATATCATTTACTAAAGGCCAGAAAATCAGTTCCGCCTACCAGTCGTCTGCTCACTCTTGCCCCTGAGTTTGACAAATGTAATGATCTCATTAGAGTTGGAAGATGTCTGCAGCAACTTGAGAATATGGAGATATCCACAAAGCATCCCGTAGTACTAGATCACCAGCCTCCCGCCACTAAGCTGTTAATTAAGGAATACGACAACCAACTGTGTCATCCAAGTCCAGAGAGAGTTTTGCAGATATCCAAAGAAGTATATGGATTCTTGGAGGGCGTGAGGCTATCCGCAAACATCAATACCACTGTTTAGAATGTCGTAAGTGAAAAGCTAAACCAGTAATACCAAAAATGGCAGATTTGCCTCCAGTGCACTGATGTCTTTACAAACCTCCTTTCTTTAATACAGGTATGGACTGCTTTGGCCCATTTCAAGTAAAGATGGGAAGGCGCACAGAGAAGAGGTGGGGAATTATACTTAAATGTCTCACCACTAGATGTGTTCATCTTGATAGCATTACAGGAATCGATACAGATTCCTTTCTGATGGCCTTGAGAAGATTCATTGCTCGACGAGGTATACCATATGAGCTTCTCTCAGTCCAGGGTACCAATTTCCATGGAGGAGACAGAGAATTGCAAAGAGCCTTTGCTGAGATTAGTCCTGAACTACAAGAACAACTGGCTAAGCAGAAGATCACATTCCACTTTAATCCACTAGGTGCACCCCACTTTGGAGAAACACAGGAAAGGGAGATACGATCGGTGAAAAATGCATTGTATATTTCAGTAGGATCCCAGACTGTCACCGAAGAAGTGCTTAGAACAGTCTTGACAGAAATCGAAGGAATCTTAAACAGCAAGCCATTAGGATATATATTCAGTAACATTGCACGACCCAATCACACCAAATCTTCTTCTTATGGGGCAGCCTGACAGTTCTCTTCTACAAGTTTTGCATACAGAAACAGAATTAAAAGGCAATAGGAAGTGGAGACACAGCCAGATTTTAGCCGATCATTTCTGGTCTAAATTTGTACGCTATTATTTACCAGACCTTCAGAGAAGGGATAAGTGGCATGCTTCAAACAAGAGCTTATCAGTAGGTAATGTAGTGTTGCTGGCTGACCACCAACTCCCCAGAGCATGCTGGTTAACTGGTAGAGTCATCAAGGTGTTTCCTGGGCCAGATGGACAGGTCAGATCGGCAGACGTTAAAATCAAGGACCGAATATTAACAAAACCTGTAGCGCGTCTGATTCCTCTGCCTGAAATTCATGACAATGACTCCAACAATATAACTACCGAACACTAAGAATTTCACTCTTCGCGGAACAAATATGCACCACATATTCGGGGGCAGCAGTGTCTGAGAGGCGGAGTTCAGTCAGCAGGAGGACGGACTTAGATGCTGCCTTCCGCTGAGCAAGGTACTGTGGGTAGCAGGAAGAAAGAGAAAGCATGGTTGTTTTCACTGTCTGTTTAAGTATTTGCACTTCATGAAGTTAGACAGTTCCTTAGAAATAGTGTGCGTCAAGCGAAGCAACTTAAGTTCTGTTCGTTTCTTGGTTTGTATTATAATAGTTACGCTTGTAATTTCATTAACACTAAAACGTTTCTCAATAGTGCCTTTAGTTATAAGGTGCCTAGTGGCCAACTTCAGTATTGCAACTTTAAGATTGATATTTGCGTAAGATTTACAACGTGATTTTCCTTTATGTGTAATTTGAGAACTAAGAATAGATCTACTTTGTTTTTATTGTATACCACACATTGTCATATGTACAGTGTGGTACCGACGCCCAGGAGGACCAGAGGAGGGCTTGTACCTCCTCCAGACCGTGAGGGGGCGTCCGTCCTGGTTACGCTGGTGGCCTCGGGTAGGGGGCATGGAAGCCCAGCCCTGTAGGGGCCCATGGCCACCGCCAGGCGGCGCCCTGCTGCCTGAACAGCCCTGGAGCCCAGCACTTCCGACACACCAGGAAGTGCTGGGGGGAAGACGACGTGGGACACCCGGACGGCTTCCGGGTGCGCAGCCGGCACTTCCGCCACACAAGGGCGTGTCTGCAGAGGAGTGCCGGGAAGCAGCTGGAGCCCATCCGGGTTCCCATAAAAGGGGCCGACTCCCAGCAGTCGGGGCGAGAGTCGGGAGGAAGGAAGACGAAGCTGGCGAGAGGATAGGAGGCGGCCAGAAAAGGACTGTGTGGCCTGGACTTTGGGGGATCGGTGCTGGAGGCACTGGGGTGATTGCACGGTAGAGACTTGTAAATATTAGTGTAAATAAACGGTGTGTGGTGAAATTCTGATGTCCGTCTGTCTGTGTCCGGGCCAGCGTTCACAACAGCTATATCTGCAAATTAAAAGTTTGGATTTGAAATCTACCTTCCAAGTGTTTTTATGGACACTCTACTGCAAATGCCAACTATTATTGAATTGTATCAGAATAAGTCCTTTAGTTGTTTCTCTATTTCATGTGGTGTCAGTAGAAGTATGTTTGTGCCCTGCTTTGTTCCTACTTTGTTCCATATGGTGTAGGTCTTAGGTTTGTCCATTGTGAGCATGAATTACACTAAGAGGGTTCTGAAAATAAATGAATGAGGGGATGGTTACATCTGACCACAGCTCAAAGGCTCTGGCTGAGTCTCCTGAGTCTAATGTCGCCAATCCAGTAACAACTCTGTATGGGGCAAACGGAGTGGCCAAACCCAAAGAGGGCAGGAGATGCCATCAGTTTCTGTGTGGGCTCTTCTCTTTTATCCACTACAAATTCTCAGACAGCTGGTGATTATTCATCACCAGCCTAACATACAAAGTGGACCCCTGACTGCATATGTTGTACCCACCCGAGTTGATTGGCTGCTTTACCTCCCCATGCGTTGCCCTTGTGTTCCACTTAAATCGGCCAGTTAGCCTAGGAAGTCTATTGTCCATGTTGGCACCTAATGATAAGAAGCTGCCAAATGCATACCCCCATAACTGCATGCCCAACTTCAGGACAGCCATGGGTGATATGGTTACTTTAAGAAATTGCAGAAAATATGTAACTAAAAGTCTACCAAACAAAATCAGCTTATTCAGCAACAAGATGGGGACAAAATGGGCCACCCATTGACCTGTGACCCCATCCTAGATGCTTGGCTCCTTTCCTCATTTCCTGCTGGCTGCTTGGTTTCCAAATCATAAATCTCACTTCCTCCTAGCAGCTTCCTGTGAGGAAAAGCAGCTACTGGAGCGCCTCTGTCCTGTCCGCCGAACGGCATTCATCTTAAAGGAGGCCATGCTTGCACGCTGGTGGAGACAGATTCCTTTCTAATTCATTTTTTAAGTGTTTGACCTTGGCATTCCTGTGGGAGGATATGAAGAGGATGATTTCAAGAATGAGGAAATGGAGGCTTCAAATGGTAGAGGAAAGGTGGGAACGCCAAGTTATAAATGGTGGGGAGGTTAAGCTGCTCGCATTCCTGGGTGTCATTTATTCCTCCTTGAAGTGTCTCTGATCCTGAGAATGAAAGGATCCCTCACCTGGTAATAATAAAAATTGCAAGAGTAATACAGTAATTATTATAATCAGTGGAACAGTGTGTGTGTATGTGTGTGTGTGTTTGTGTGTTTTGGGGCTGGCCAATAGGACCCTGCTGTTTGGAGTAGCAACACTGTGGCAAAAAAAAGCAAAATCCACCCGGCACCATTGGAGCCTTAGATGATGCCATTTGGGTGAGTATGGCTGCCTTCCATTGTCGATGGCTGGCCTCTCTGCCTGGTAGCATCTTTTCATTCTTGCTACCTTTTTAAGGTGGACTCGTTGTCCAATGCCAGGCAGGGTTTGCCCACTAAAGCCATCTGTTTGCTGATCTTTCAGCCAAAGGCTATAAGCAGCCTTTGGATTTATTTTTCTGTCAGGCCAGATTTATAACTAATATGTTTTGTTGTTTTTAATGGTGGCACATTCTCAGTATGTAAGGTGCTATATAGAGGTGTTGGGAAGTAACTGTCGCAAAAATCTTTGGATATTGTCCATTATTATTAACATATTATAGGTTTATAGTAATTTAAAGTAAGTCATATTGTATTTATATACTGTAGTACATTTAATACAACTGAAGTTGACCAAAGTGCTGCACAGAAGGCTAACAAAGGCTAGAAACAAGACTGAGAAGGATTTAAATAATAATAATAATGATAATCAATAAACAAAAAAACAAATAAATCTCTCTATTAAAATAAAAAAAAAATCCTGGGATGCGACAAGACTTTTTAGCCTGGGACGAGATGCAATTTTCTCAGAGAGACACTTTCACATCCCGTGAGACGAGACTTTGTGCCAAGGGCTTTAACCACACCCGGGGCCGAAAATAAAAGTCAAAGAGTAGATGACAAAGTAGAACGTAGTACAGAATTAAAAAACATTGGCACGATACACATGCAGAGGAGGTTAGAGATAACGAAAGTACTAAAATTCGAAAGTTTCAAAAAAAATGATAGTATAGATTGTATTAGCACAAACAAACAGAACTAATGCAACAGTTAAAAGAGATTGAATATATTGTTCAGATTTAAAGTTTAAGTCAGTGGTTCTTAACCTGTGGGGCGGGCCTCTAGGGGGGCGCGAAGTAACAAAAATGGGCGCATGAAGATGTGAAAAAAAGAAAACAAGAATCAAAAATATGAAAAAAAACATCTGTTGAGACCAAAACAAATTAACTTAAATTACATTCTGATACTAGAACAATAAATATAGAGTTAGATAAATGTCGATAAAAGTTAAGTAGGTATAATAAAATATGCATCTATAGTTCAAAAAAATGCTAGGGGGCGCAATTAAAACTGTTATGAAAGCTCGGGTCACAAATACTTACAGGTTGAGAAATGCTGCTTTAAGTCGGAGATCTGTAGATCGTCTAATTCGTGTTGCCATCAGGGAAAAGTAGTGTTCCTTCCCAATGAAGTGGCGTATCTGCGAGAATTAAAAGATTTATTGTTTGGTGAAAGTGAAATCCACATACACTGTCATGCTTGGGTCACAGAGTTGCACAGATACACAGGAGATTTCAGAGACAGAAACGTTATTCAGACACTTCAAGCAAACATAAGTCTCTTTCCGGAGTGAATCGAGCTCCGCGTGTAGTCGGAGGGGACAGTTCTGTCTCTCAGTTAAAAGAACAGAAAATCTTCCTCTACATAGAGGTGTGCCTCGGGAGCGGGATCCCCAACAGGAGCAGAGAATGTCTGGGGGTGAAGTGAGACAAAAGGACAGCTGCTGTACAGGCTTTTAAATGTTTGATGATGCAGCTCACAAGGCATGGCAGCAGCAGCAAGCCAGCACCTAATCGAGCAAAGAGGAGGTAAAAAAAAAAAAACTGCATTTGTTTCCCATTGTATCACCATTTAAGAGGGGCTTCGGAGGAGTGATCATGTCTCCTTGGGGTGCGTTCAGCCCCCCTCTTCACAACGTAAGCGGCAGATACGCGAAGAGCCTGGCATGTAGCACAGGCGGGTCTGTTTTTTTTGGCGAGCGAAGTAAGCAGGGGGCAAAACCCCCTAGTAAATAAATAAACTAAACTAATTCATTAATTACATTTATATAGCACTTTTCTCACTACTCAATGTGCTTAACACACAGAAAGGGGAACCACTTCATCCACCACCAATATGCAGTACCCACCTGGATGATGCAACGGCAGCCATTATTGCGCCAGCACACTCACCACACACTAACTACTGGGTGCTGAAGGGGTGAAAGAGATAGCCAGTTAGAGACAGGGGATGATTAAGGGGGCCAGAATGACTAGGCCATGATGGGCCACTTAGCCAGGGCATCGGGATAAACCCTACTCTTTAGAAAAGATAGCTAGGGATCTTTAATGACCACAGAGAGTCAGGACTTTGGTTTTACATCTCATTTGAAGGACAGATTTGATTTAGATAATGCAGATGAAAGATGAGCAGGCAGGATAGGATCAAGAATAGATGGAAGACATTCTTTGAAAAGCAGCTGAATGACGAAAATCTAAGGTTAGTATTTAGGGATGGAGTCCTAAATGAAGGTCTAGTTACCAAGAGTAAGGAGGGAAATAGTAAAGAAGGCACAGTAAAGAATTTAAAGGTTACAGAACCAGACTAAATACCAGCTGAACTGTGGAAGAGTTTAGGGGAAGAGGGAGTAGTTGTGTTGAGGGATCTAATCCAGAATATCTGTGAATATGAGAGAGGAAGAGTGTGTTTGTACTCATTTCTAAGGAGAGGGGAGAGATTCAGGTTTGTGTAATTTATGTTGGGATTAAAACTCATATCACACACAATGAAAATTTTGGAAAGGGTTATAGAGAGAAGACTCAGAGAAGAGACCACCATAGGGGAGGAGCAGTTTGGTTTTATGCCAGTCTTTGCTTTGTGACAGCTCATAGAGAAGCATCGAGAACAACGGAAAGGTTTGCTTATGAGGTTTGCTGATTTGGAGAGGGCTTATGATAGAGGGACATGCCTAGAGGTCTGGAGGTGCATGAGAGAGAAAGGAGTTGAGAATCAGGGATGCTGCCTTCAGATTGGGGCACAGAGTAGCCCTCAGTGTCACAAGAACTGACGTCTCCCGAGCCATCAAGAATGCACACATGAAAAACTGAAGGAAAATTGTGTGACTCCAAAGACACAAGGTGCATGTGGCAGGGGATTCAGGTCATAATGGATTATACAATATCACCATAGGTTGAGGTCGCTGATGCCTCCCTCCCTGACAGGTTGAATGAGCTCTATGGCACTGAATTATACACCAGGGAAGAGAACTACGCACCCTGATGGTGAGCAGATGCTTAAACTGTGTGTGCTGACGTGAGAAGGACACTGAGCAGCATCAACCCACATAAAGATGTGGGACCTGATAACATAACTGTTAAAGGTTAGCAGCCATTTTTACAGACATCTTTAATATCTCTCTCTCTTGCAGTCTCTCGTGCCTACACAGTTTCAGACTGCCATCATCATTCCTATGCCCAAGAAAATAACTGTAACTTGCCTGTGCCACTGATCTCAGTTATAATGAAATCCTTCAAATGACTAGTCATGGGCCACATTAAAGGAATACACATCTGTCATAGATTCAACCCCCAATGGTATACGCACCTTTATGAGAGATACATGTCTAAAAAATAGTCACCCATCACATGAAGTCTTTGGAACAATTTCTGTAAATGGGATTAGTATAACGGAAAGAAAGTTTAACAAGAATCCGACAGATTCCAAAAAAACTCTCCCTGCTGTGCAATTGAAGTGGGCATCAAAGTACACGGCTGATTGGAAAACGGTGTGGACACTTCCTCATAGATATATTTTAACAAAAGAAGTGAAAGAAATTTCATATAAAATCATTCATTAATACTATTCATGCAAAAGTTTAATATCTAAATTTATTCCAGATGTATTAAATATATGCAGCTTTTGTGGTGAAAATAATGAATATATTGAACCTATTTTCTGTAACGGTGTACATCTGAAAAAGTTTTGGTTTGATTTGATGAAGGAATTTGGACAAAAAAATGAATATTACAATAAATATAGAAAATGGTCATATCCTATTCTGTTATACAAAAAAGTAACAAAGAATGTAATTATGTAATAAATTCCTGCATATCACCTGCAAAACACTTTATTCATAAAATGAGAGTTAGTAACAGGCTTCCAAACTATGATTCAGTTATTGATGGCCTTAATTATTTTATACTAGACATTAAGCCCGTTACAATAACGGCCGCTAGAACAGTAGTGCATAAACATTTGTATGAACAGTCTATATTAAATGGCAAGGGACCTTGTATGTGGCTGTAATATGCGTCACTGTATTGTGTGCCTTTAATTTTCTCTCTCAGTAATACTGGTTTGTATTTCCGTGAAATGCCTGTAATTTTGTCTGACAGTAATACAGTGGAACCTCGGCTCACGACCATAATTCTTTCCAAAACTCTGGTTCTAACCCGATTTGGTTGTGAACCGAAGTAATTTCCCCCATAGGATTGCATGTAAATACAATTAATCCGTTCCAGACCGTATGAACTGTATGTAAATATATATATTTTTTTAGTTTTTAAGCACAAATATAGTTAATTATACCATTGAATGCACAGTGTAATAGTAAACTAAATGTAAAAACATTGAATAATACTAAGAAAACCTTGAATAACAGAGAAAACTAACACTGCAAGAGTTCGCGGTATAGCCTTACGACCCACTCCCTAAAAACACTTTTTTTAATGAGTTTTAAGTACAGGGAAAAAAATGAACATTTGAAAAATCCGTAATTTAATAAACAACCAAGAAAAGTAACATTGCAACAATACACGTGCGCACCTGTGTGTACTTTGAGCTACTTTTTGTATAAAAATGTGCTATATAAATAAATGTTGTTGTTGTGTGTGTGTGTGTCTCTCTGTCGCGGGCCTGCATGTATGTGTGTCTGTCTCTCTTAAGCGCACACCTCTGTGTCTGTGTGTGTGTCTGTCTCGCCTGTGTGTGTGTGTCTGCCGTGCGCGCCTGTGTGTGTGTGTGTGTGTCTGTGGCACGCGTGCCTGTGTGTCTTAGTGTTAGTGTCTGTCTGTCGCGCGTCTGTGTGCCTGTCGCGCATGCACCTGTGTGTGTCTCTCTCTCTCTCTCTGCACACACAGGGAATGCACAGGAAGAGACTGAACACGTGCCGTGTGCCCGCATGCACTTCACCAGACGACACACACACACGGACACCTGGACGCACACAGGGGTTTTATTAAAGAGGATACTCTATCAAAAATATTAAAATAGTAAGGACATTAAAGCATTAAATTTTTTATCCAAATATACATTTATTTAATACAGTCATGGCCGCAATTATCGGCATGCCCTGGAATTTTCCCAGAAAATGCACCATTTCTCCGAGAAAATTGTTGCAATTACAAATGTTTTGGTATACATGTTTATTTCCTTTATGTGCATTGGAACAACACAAAAAAACAGAGAAAAAAAAAGCCAAATTTGACATTTCACACAAAACTCAAAAACCGGGCTGGACAAAATTATTGGCACCCTCAACTTAATATTTGGTTGCACACCCTTTGGAATAAATAACTGAAATCAAGAGCTTCCAATAACCATCAACAAGCTTGTTACACCTCTTAACTGGAATTTCCGACCACTCTTCTTTTGCAAACTGCTCAAGGTCTCTCTTTGATTCTCCCAACAGCAATTCTGAGATCTCTCCATAAGTGTCCAAACGGATTTAGATCCGACTCATTGCTGGCCACTTCAGAACTCTCCAGCGCTTTGTCTTCAACCATTTCTGGGTGCTTTCAGAGGTATGTTTGGGGTCATTGTCCTGCTGGAACACCCATGACCTCTGACACAGACCCAGCTTTCTGACACTGGGCCATACATTGCGCCCCAATATCTTTTGGTAGTCTTCAGATTTCATGATGCCTTGCACACAGTCAAGGCATCCAGTGCCAGAGGCAACAAAACATCTTAGAACCTCCACCATGTTTGACTTCTTCGTAGGCCTCATTCCGTTTTCTGTAAACATTAGAATGATGAGCTTTACCAAAAAGCTCTACCTTGGTCTCATCTGTCCAAAAGACATTCGCCCAGAAGGATTTTGGCTTCCTCAAATACATTTTGGCAAACTCCAGTCTGGCTTTTTAATGTTTCTGTGTCAGCAGTGGGGTCCTCCTGGCTCTCCTGCCATAACGTTTCATTTTGTTCAGATGTTGACGGATAGTTCGAGCTGACACTGTTGCACCCTGAGTCTTCAGAACAGCTTGAATATGTTTTAAAGATGATTGGGGCTGTTTATCCATCAATCGAACTATCTTTTGTTGCAGTCTTTTATGAATTTTTCTCTTCCGTCCACGCCCAGGGAGATTAGCTACAGTGCCATGTGTTGTGAACTTCTTGATTATGTTGCGCACAGTGGACAAAGGAACATGAAGATCTCTGGACTGGTAGCCTTGAGATTGTTGATATTTTTCCACAATTTTTGTCCTCAAGTCCTCAGACAATTCTCTGCTCTTCCTTCTGTTCTCCATGCTTAGTGTGGCAAACTCAGACACACAATAGAAAGGTTGAGTCAACTTTTCTCCATTTTAACTGGCTTCAGGTGTGATTGCTATATTGCCAGCACCTGTTTCTTGACACAAGTGATTTCAAATGAGCATCATATGCTTGAAATAAAACGATTTACCAACAATTTTGCAAAGGTGCCAATAATTTTGTCCGGCCCATTTTTTTTAGTTCTGTGTGACATGATGTCAGATTTGGCTTTTTTCTCTGTTTTTTTGTGTTGTTCCAATGCACATAAAGGAAATAAACGTGTATACGAAAACATTTGTAACTGCAACAATTTTCTGGGAAAATTCCAGGGGTGCAGATAATTTTGGCCATGATTGTATGTACTGTAACACACGTACAAATAGGTGACAGCCTTATAGCTCATGTATCGTGCCAAGCGGACCTCAGATGACGCGATCACGCTTGTCCTACACACCGTACTACCCAACCAGAAGAAACAAAACAGCGATGCCAGGGATTTTTTATTGACTTCAGTTCAGCCTTTGATACAATCAGCCCACAGCAGCTAATAGTGAAGCTTTCAGTGCTCGGATTGAACACCTCACTTTGTAACTGGATCTTGGACTTCTTGTTAGAAAGACAACAGACAGTACCTGTTGGCACTAAGACATCGCGCACCATCAAAGTGAGCACAGGGGCCCCTCAGGGCTGCGTGCTCAGTCCACTGCTCTTTACTCTGCTAACATATGACTGTACTGCCCAGTCTAGCACAAATTTAACCCATTAAGTTTGCTGGTAATACAACAGTAGCAGGACTCATCAGTGATGAAGATGAAACATCTTACAGAGCAGCGGTGGAAAAGTTAGTGAGCTGAGTGCTTTCAAATTCAAGTTTTCCACTGATACGCACATGCCCGGCGCAGAGGAATGTCCACGTAATACGCATTTTCTGCTGTTTTAGTGTAGACAAAGATACTTTTGTAAATGACGTGAAAACTCTAAGCATGGTGTTTTTAAATGAAAGTGAAGTGGTGTGGATGTAGCCTGAGTCTGAGAACCACTGAAGATCATATACGAGTGATTCAAACAAGCAACAGAATAGTTGAGATCTACTAAATAATACAAAAAGATTAATTGAAAAATAAACAGAAGGAGGATGATGAGAAGGCACAGAAAATAATCAAGCAAAGAAAACAATAAAGCCCCTCTGGACCCCCCTGTCTTGGCCTCTCTTTTTCCTTCTTTGTTCTTCGCCGCTGACTAAATAGGCAGAATTTGAGAGTACCAAACAAAGTCCTCTGTTTGTACAAGTGCTCTGATTACACTAGTGACTACACATTCACTGGACTCAGTGTGACAGTTTATACCACCAACCAGGGCCACACTCAATTACTTCCAGTAACTGGGAATGCTTTCTACACTCCTGAGATCTTCGAAGCCTCCAGATCTGCCGCACAACCCAAACTGGCTTTCAATGGTCACACATCCCCAGTGGCTCCAGGGATGACTTTGCTTTTTATCCCAAGGCCACTGACACACTCTGTGGCCCTGAGTGAGTCATTTCTCAGAATATGTAAATATCTGTGCATGAAAAATATCTAAACATCATGTTAAGTATGGAAAGTCACTATATAAAATCAAGTTGGTTTATCGCATATATATCTGTAATCAGACTCACTGTCCTTAGTAGAATATGAACATTCTTGTTTTAGATTTTCTTCTCACTTTTCCAAATTTAAATGTTGAATCTATGCAGGCAAAAGTAGATTTTCGATAACATAGTCTTTCTGGCATTTATTTTTAGGTTGGAAGTCATTTTGTGTTTCCCGTGGGTGCCATCATTTTGTGGAGAGGTCACTAATATGTTTCTATGAGAACCAAGAGGATGGTATGAGGCACATGACGTCACCATCACGACAGGATAAAAAGAAGGTCCTATGCACATCCTGGTCACTTGTGTCTTACTTAATTTAAAGACTTTTTTTTCCCAATCATCTCCATTCAGTTCCTTTTACTTGTTTTAAGTTAAGACATAACAGCTTCCATGTCAGACTGTCCAAGATGTAACTTTTTACGAGTAGCACAGATACAGTATATGTGGTAATGCCTAAAGTGGCAATGGCTGATCCATTTCTCCATTACAGGATTGTGTGGAGTGCAAACAGCACACAGTGGAAACAGGAATTACCAACAGGCAGAATGCCAGGCCCTCAGAGGGCACACTTACTCATGCCAGGCCCTCAGAAGGCACACTCACTCATGCCAAGCCAACTCACAGTTCTCAGGTAACCTAAAAGGCACCTTTCTGGGATGTTGGAGAAAACATGTAGGGGCCACACAGATATGTTTTTGTTATTCCAACAGATGGTACATCACAAACATTAGCATTGCATTTAAGAAACCCATACCAAATGGCATTTAACAGACATATGCATTACATTTCTCATTCCAACATCTGGTGCATCATTTGTCATTCCAGCAAATGGTACATCACAAACATCAGCACTCCTTTAATGAATCCCATTCAAAATGGCATATAATAGACATTTGCTTTGCATTTGTCATTCCAACATAAGGTGCATCACAAACATTTCTACCAATAAAATGCATTGCATTTGTCATTCCAGCAGATGGCGCATCACAAAAAATGTGTAGCAATAAAATGCATTGCATTTGTCATTCCAACAGGTGGTGCGTCACAAACATTATCACTGCTCTTTACAAATCCCATACCAAATGACATTTAACAGGCATATCAGGCATATATGCATTGCATTTGTCATTCCAACAGGTGGTGCATCACAAACATTTCTACCAATAAAATGCATTGCATTTGTCATTCCAGCAGATGGTGCATCACAAAAATGTGGAGCAATAAAATGCATTGCATTTGTCATTCCAACAGGTGGTGTGTCACAAACATTATCACTGCTCTTTACAAATCCCATGCCAAATGGCATTTAACAGGCATATGCATTACATTTGTCATTCCAACAGGTGGTGCATCACTGTAGAAGTAAAATGCATTGCACCTGTCATAACCAACAGGTGGTGCATCACAAACATTAGCACAGCTATCATGAACCCCATACCAAGTTGCATATAACAAACATATGCACTGCATTTGTCATTCCTGCAATGGTGCACAGAAAAAAGCAGTGCTAATGTTTGTGATGTACCATCTGAGAATATTTAGCCACTACACAGAAACAAGCCCAGGACCCTAAAAACAGTGTAGCACCTCCAGTAACCAGCATATCACCAGCCAGTTCAGAGTTGCCAGATTGTCTAATCTGCAACATTTTAAGACGTGGAAGAAAATTAATCTAATCTGCACCTCTTTGGGATGTGGGGGACACAGGGAGAAAACGCAGACTCGTCACAGATAGAAATCAGATTGGGAATCAACCCCAAGTCACTATAGCAGAGAGGCACCTCTAGTAACAACTATGCCACTGGCCAATTTAGAGTTGCCAGGTAATCAGATCTGCAACATTTTTAGGATGGAGAAGAAATCTGGGAAGAATGTACAAACTCCACACAGACAGAGAGACCAGACTGGAATTCGAACCCAGGTCCTTGAAGCAGTGTGGTTCATCAAGTCACCACTGTGCCACTGTCCAGTTTTGAGTTGCCAATTAATGTAACTTTAAAGTATTTTAGAGAGAGAGTGAATAAAACAGGCTTGGCAAGAACATTATTACTAGTAGGCTGACGCCTTGATCTAAGGAACGTTTAGATACAGTTGGTTACACTTTATTTTTCAAGTTGGAACACAGGCAGGCGAAGTGACTTGTTCAGGGTCACATAGTGGTAGGAACTGAACCAACAACTGCTGGGACTGATGCCCAAAGCCTTAACCACTATGCCACATGCAATCTCCAAACAAAGAGCTGACTAGAAGATGTACCTGGGATGCTGTGGTAGATGTGTTAACCTCTGTGCCACACTGTAGCCCATCAGATAAAATGTTAATGTGAATGAATGCACCTAATAGCAAGATGGAAACCCCTTTCATGAGCACCTCGATTATGTCTATGCATGCCAGGAACGCGCATCTTTCCAGCTCAGGCTCCCACCACCTTGAGATCCGTTGCTTGAGCTTAGAATGGCCCACCAGCGTCCAGGTTGTGTCCGGATTGAATTTCCACAGGGAAGGATGCTGTTTAGAAGTCAGGGGTCAGCGACATTGCACTTGCTTTAATGTCGGCCCAGGGGAAGCAACACCTCGGTTAAACAAGTCAGCTGAAAGATAATAAACGCCAGGCGGGGAGCTGGGCAGGCCGGGAGGGCCGTCAATGACTCTCCACTGGGAGCCTCTCCGAAGGAGCTGCGAGAACATAAAACGACGATGACAACGTGCTCATTGTTACCGGATGAGCCGACCTGATTTATGGGAAGTGGGAATGACCGTGCGGCAGGAAAGGCAGCCTCCTGCCTGTCATTCGATCTTCAAAGGCTTCTGTTAATCACTCGCCTCGCTGCCCGCTTTGGACTATTTACATAAAGTCCTCCCGTCTGTTTTATATTAAAGGCTATTAAGCAAGTTGTTCGCGCCGTGGCTCACTCCTCCATCTGCTTCGAGGAATCAGACGTGTCGCTGGATCCTGTCTCCGGCTGAATCACTCCCAGAACGTAAACTGAGAGCCTGCGTACAATTAACGTTTGATTTACCAGAAACATAAAAAACGGAGGTTTAGAGAAGCGATGATCCATTTATTTGAGAAAGTATAGCGCCTCACGCAGACCGAATATTGAGTTCAGGCAGGCCACACTAGGGAGCAAAATGAAGGAGTAACCTGGAAGTCTGTAAGACGGCTGCGTACCGCGATGCTGCCCGTCTTCTGGAAGTCACACTTGAAAAGCACAAAGGTGGCCTAACATAACACGACGATCCAGCTCAGGGTCCCGGCAGAGAATTGCCCCGGGTAGTGTGCCAGTCCACTTCTACAGCCGCGCACAAGTCCTTAGTGCAACTGGTCCGAGGAAACAGGCAGGGTGGAGGACGGGCGAGCAGTCCGCATGTTAGACATACTGAGCAGGACGGCCAATGGTGGGGTACAGTTATGGTCAGAGCCGGACAGGTCAGATTGAGTCCATAAAGAAGACAAATATCAAGTGTCAGGA
Source organism: Polypterus senegalus (assembly GCF_016835505.1). NCBI lineage: Eukaryota > Metazoa > Chordata > Cladistia > Polypteriformes > Polypteridae > Polypterus > Polypterus senegalus. Next base: position 43,532,564 of record NC_053156.1, on the reverse strand, counting down.
TTCAGACGGGGCTGTACCGGTTTGTTTTCTTTTGTTACTTTTAATTAATATGAAGTACTAGCGAAACTCGCCGACCTACAGTCCTAAATTAAAACGCTAATAAACATGTCAAAGATAAGGAGCTGTTGACATATTTTATGTTTTGTAAATAGTGTCTTCTTTCAGTTTTCCTGTAAGTTACAATGTATTTTATTACTTGTGGTGGGCTCTTTTAGAGCATGGGCTTGCGGGGAACTATGTAGGTTTAAAAAGGAAAGAATTATTTTACACCGCGACCAGGAAGAGCGGTCAGGAAGATGAGATAATTGTTTTATTGAAAAAGAAAAAAGTACAAACGCTGCGCATAACCTTTGCAGACATATTTATAAAGTTGTTTAACTGAAAATGTTTGACGGAAAAAAAAACAAATGTTAACATTATGAGCATTGTACCGTTTGCTTAACTTTAGATCGCATAAAACAACCCATCTATTATATAAAGTGTGACGTTTGACTGTGAGGCTACGTCCGCACAACACGTTTTGAAGTTTTTAAACAAAAACGACCCCCGTCCACAGTGGTGTTTCCCCATTGCATTCAAAAGTCTCCCAGTCCATACTAAAATACACGAAAACGCATATGACAGGCGTCGGGGACCTTGGTTTACACTGGGCATGCGCGCATCGGTGGCAAACTCCTTGAAAGGGACGGTGTTGTGAAACATTGAGAGTACCGTGACAGTGCGATTCTCGTGGGCGCATATAAAACTATCAGTGCTGACAGGGCTCCGATAGCGCGTTCAAAGACATATGGTTCTGTGGCAATGCAGTTGGATATTATTTCAGCAAACTGACTCTGTGTCATGTTAGTACGGATTACAGTTGAAAGAAACAGCCTTCAGAACTGGAGAAGATCATCCATCCATTATCCAACCCGCTACAGTATATCCCAAATACAGGGTCATGGGGGTCTGCTGGAGCCAATCCCAGCCAAAACAGGGCGCAAGGCAGGAAACAAAACCTAGGCAGGGCGCGCGCGCACACACTCACACATACCAAGCACAATTTAGAATCACCGATGCACCTAATCTGCATGTCTTTGGATTGTGGGAGGAAACCCACGCAGACACGGGGAAACCATGCAAACTCCACTCAGGGTGGACCTGGGAAGTGAACCCGGTTCTCCTAACAGCGAGGCAGCAACACTACCCACTGCGCCACCTAAATATCACCTTTTCCTTAAGTAAAAACAAAGTAAATGAAGAGGCGACCCTTTGAAACAAGTTAGACAGTGTAGGAATGGCATAACATTCAGGCACGTTCGGGAAATAACTGTTATGAAAGTTAGAGCATTTCACATTTTTTTATTTACTTTATCCTAGAATTTCAGTTATTACATTTTTTGGTTATTAAATAGTTGTGTAACAATGAGTGATATTCTAAAGCAGGGGTGCCCAATATGTCGATCGTGATCGACCGGTAGATCGGAAAGGTAGTGCAGGTAGATCACGTTGCATTCAAAAAAAATTTTTTTTTAAAATGTTAGTCTATCATATATCCTCCCTATGGCATTTGCCACTTGATTGATGTACAGGCCAGTCTGAGATCTCTTTTCTTCCAACACACAGGTCATCCCACACACACTATCAAACACGCGAGCTACTACAAAACTCCAGCTATCTAAGTGATCTAGTTAGCCTTCCGATTTATATCGACTAAAGTAGGGATTTAAAAAAAAAAGTTGGTTATGGGCTGGATGTGGAATTGGAAGAGGATTTTTTTCTCTCACAATGTCACAATCGAAGTGCGCTTTGTCTGATCTGTCAATCTATCAATGTTATTCCAAAGAAGGAAAATGTGGAAAGGCACTTTTGAACTGTTCATAAAAACTATGAAACTGACTTCCTTCTGAAACTTCTCTGGCGGATGCTTCCGAGTCAGAGTCCGTCGCCAGAGAAACCTCCCCCGATGTGCCTGCGCCATTTTGGCTTGCCTCAGAGCATGGCGTGGAGGCCGCGGGAAGGGCGCCTCGCCCCTTCATAACCAGACCTAGCAAGGCCCTGGGAGCGGTGTTCGTCTTACCGCTTTTCCTGTGTGACCAGTCTTGCCCCAAAATTACCAGATAGGGGGGATCGGGTAACACCGCGACCGTCAAGTTGGAAACCTGCCCCTTCCAGGTGATGTAACAGCGGGCGCTGCAGTAAGACTTGGTCTCCCCATGTATACAAGTGACCTGCAAGTGCTGTGCCAGCCACTGTCGCGGTAACACGTAACGGCGAGTGACAATGGTAATGTTGCTGCTGGAGTCAAACAAAGCCACCACCGAGTGCCCATTCAACAACACCACTCCCGTGTTTGGACTTGCCAGAGGGTGTGACGGAGTACAGTACCTTTTGGCGGCCGCCCAGGTGCAGTCCATTGGCTCCACTGCCGTGTTGAGAGGACAGGTAGGAAGAAGGTGGCCGACCTCGCCGCACTTGTAACAGTGCGGGGCGGCCGTTTTTTTCTCTTGGTCTCTGGGTCGCTTCTACAGCGCGTCGAGAGGGCTCGTCCCTGTCGGTTCCCACGAGCGTGCCTTTCCGACCCCCCGCCTTGGTAGACCGCCAGCTGAAGCTCCAAGACCTCCAGGAGGCCTGGCATATCCTTAAAAGGATGGCGCCGGACCTGCTGGGCGAGGGAGCTGGGCAGAGTGTTCACCTGGCCCTCGCAAGCCACCTGCTCTATGACCTTCCGGGCCTGGGGACCTTCGAGCCGTAACCAACGCCCCATTTTGCCCCAGAAGTCGAAGACCTGCGCATGGGCCTGCCTCTCTGGGTCGAACTGCCAGCTCCGCCATTCGGCTGCCTGCTGGCCCGGTGTGATGCCGTAGCGCGCCAGGATCTCCTGTTTCAGGAGGTCATAACTCGCTGCCTCCTCGACGGGGAGGTCGTAATAAGCCCGCTGTGCGGGTCCCTTCAGATAGGGCGCCAGAATGGACGGCCACTCGGACCGCTGCCACTCGTTCCGGGTGGCCGTCCTCTCAAAGATCCCCAGGTAGGATTCTATATCGTCCACCTCCGTCATGGGTACCAGAGGCGGGGGCGTTGGACGAGGCGGGTCGGACCTTACCCTCCGGGCTTCCGCCAGTTTGGCCTTCGTCTCTTCAAACTCCCGAGTGGTGTTGGCTTGCGCCTGCTGCAGGGCCAGGATCTGTACGTTCATTCCCTGCAGTACCGTGTTGAGGTCTTGCCCTTTGGTCATTTTTATATCGGGCTTTTATCCTGCCGACTATGCCACTGTAAAAAGAAAACACAGACAGTATAAAGGGTTGGTGTTTTCCGGCCCCGTATATTGCGGACACTCCACAATAGAGAAACAAAAAAAGGGTCAAAGTTATAAACAAAACAGTTCATATGCGCGACGCCGTTCCGAGGCGTTGGCCATTTTATAGGGGAGGAGTCAGAAGTGGAGGAATGCTGGGAAGGAACCGTGAGGGAGGATGGGACTGCTGACGTCAAGGAAGATGGTGGAGGAAGGGCGGAAGTGGACGTACTGCGGGAAGGTTACAATGGCGGAGCGTCTTTTTTCCTGGAAGACAAAGGAGAAAGGTTAGTAGCCTGCCACTCCCTACCGGCGAATGTCTTTCGAAGCGGTGCAAGGTCCGTCCGTGGCCTCCTACTCGTGCATGCGTGACAGTATGTATATATATATATATATACAGTATATAAGAACGTGGAACAGAACTGATTGGAATATGAGTGTTGCAGGATGGACAAGAAGCTCAAGAACAACATTTGAGTATATCTAGGACTGACAGATCAGAGACTGGACCCAATAGATCAGGGGTTTAAGCCCCTGAATCCCCCCACCTCCCCAAACCAGTGTCTATTTTTAAAGCTGACTGTGTTTACCAGTCAGGATAGCTGCACCTTTTTTAATTCAAACACCATTTAGTTGCAGGTTGTCACCGTTGGTTCTTTACAATAATAGTCTGCAGATCATATTATTCAATCAGTCCAGTCTTATACATAATTGTTTTCCCCTTCCACTTATTTCCAGACAAGTGACTTTTTTGGGCAATATTTGTTAACTTACCCTAATGCGGCAGGAGGTGGGTGCTGCTGTGTTAGCTGTTTGCACTTGCATGCTCTACTGGCGTTTGACTCACTTGCATCATTTCATCCAAGCGACTGTCAGAAGAGTATAAGAGGAACATCTACAAAATATACAAGTTCAAGCAACCGCTCTCAATGTAAATCTGATACAGTAAATTAATTCCTAGTTGAAGCCGCCCGCAGAATGTTTCTCTGTTTTAAGAAGGATGAGTGTGCAAATTCTCCAATGCTTTTCAATTGGAGATTTTAAAATTTTAATATGTCGTACAGTTTGATTTGTTTGAGATATTGCAATGAAAGCTAAACTGTCTTGAAAAATGTTTTTAAATAATCTGTGTGCCACATTTCAACAAAATCATTCCATAGAGAGTTGGGTACTTGTGTTGTATACGAATGGAAAGCATGGCAAAGAAAAAAAGTGTTTTGACGAATTCATAACATATTTATTGGGATAAAAAAAATGATATAGCCTCCTGCCCATTCTAGTGTTGGGCTCCGTGGGGGAGGTTTCACTGCCGTCCATTTAGTACACAAGTACCCACAGTTGTTTCTGACAGACAGACATGGGCTTTCACAATAGGTGCTCCACACATAATATGTAAATACACCTAAAAGTGTTTAGCTTTAGGTTTACTCGCAAGATGTTTGATTATAAGCAGTCCACAGAAATGGAGCAGATCTTGCACCAAACAAGCCCAATAAAGGACAGAAGTAAGTGCATGTGTGCGTCCTTATCTTCGCTTTACTGTACTATGCTTTTGTGCATTCTACACCCATCCACTTCTTTAGGCGCCTTGTTATTAATGCTGCTGCGGGATGCACTCCTCCTTACTTAACAGGTTCAGTTTAAGTAATAAATGTTGTATAGTGGCTGTTAATTGAGTTATTTGCAGTTTGATTTTCTAATATTTTCACGGCAATGGTAGCACCGCCAGTCTTAGGATTTATCACCAAACTATTGTGACCGGTAAGTGATTCGCTTTTTATGCAAATATGAAGCATTCAGATTTTACAAAGTGCAATTTAGATGTATACAGGTAAGCATAATAGAAAGCAACTCTTTTATGTCCGTTTTGTTGGAAAATGTTTTTCTTCGTGAAGTGCGACCAGTCAGAGAATGAGCCTTCATAATGAGCAGGATCCAATCAGGGAAGGGCTACGAAATAAGCACAAACCAATCAGAGTGTGATGAGACTATTGTTTTCAGAAAACTCTGAACCATCCTCCCCAAAATGCTGACACTTTGTTTTCAGAAATATAAGGATCTGATGAGCTTTCTTCAAATGTTAAATGATCGTTTGTATGGACGAAAGATGAAAACGTAGACAAATCTGTCTGCTTTAATGTAGAGGGGGCTTGACAGTCCTGCCATTAATTCTTCTCCTGTAAGCAGGTCATCTATCGGCATTGCTGTGTGCGGCTTACTTGATTTTCTTTTGGATAATCTTTGTACACTTTCCCACAGTCGTATATCAACAATTAGGGTTCACTTCTTCACACAGTTCACAGTGGATGTAAAAGCAATGCTTGCATGTGAAGAACAGTAAACTCTCTGCCAGTTGTTTACAAATGTTAGATTAGATTAGTTTAGATTCAATTGGGGAAACGTTGTTAAACCCAAGGTAAAATTTAGATGCATACCGCAGCAGAAACATAAAAACAAATATACAGAGTCATAGGACAATTAATATAATTAATAAATGATAAATTAAATACATGTATATTATGCTGAAATTTCAAAATTAATTTGGAGTATCAGAATTGTTTGGTTCTCCTTGCACTGCAAGTCCTCCATAACCGTCCTGTGCTGCTGCCGCACCCATCACATGACAAACCACCTCAGGATCCCAAATTAGGACCCGAGCACAGCCATGCAGTGGGTGACACCTCAGCACCACACTAGTCTGAATGGAGTGGAGCAGTGCGAGTTTTTTTATGGTGGCTGGAGTGTCAATCCTGCCATCAACCAGTGAGTTTTCCCTGTAAATTGCAGGACCTGGCTGCAGGGCTCCATGCAGGTTAACATCATACCCAGGACAGAGCAATTGCAGGTTAAAAGTCTTGCTGAAGGGTCCAACAGAGTAGAGTCACTTCTGGCATTTATGGGATTTAAACTGCCAACCTTCTGAATGTCGGCGCAGATCCCTAACCTCAGAGCCACCAATCTGCACCATCATTTCTGACACACGGCCCCTCAGTCGCTGCCTGTTGATTATGACTTTGATTTTGAAATCTGAACACATATTTCACAATCTTCTCTATTGCTGGCATGCATTTCACCATCATTCTAGTTCTTGCACACTGTGTTGCACACTTGATGCTCAGCCGATGCCCCTTGTGTTCTTCTTCCTCTTCATATTATGGTTTTCCTCGTCACATAATCACCCGTGCAATAAGCTTGACTTGCAGCAGATGTTTCTGACCTTCTTCTTTATGCCGTGCCACTTGGTTTTGTGATCACTTTGCCATAGTAAACCCACAAGCGTAGGTCATTTTTCCAAGGTTGCCGATACCTAACAATTTTTGATTCTGCAGAACATATCAAGTGATACGCTTTCAAATAAGACCTGATTAAGATTCTAGCCTCAGTACTTCACAAGTAATTGTGTGATAGACAGACAGACTTTGGCATTTTATTCATATGGATTGTGTGTTATTGATTATGATAATTTCTACTTTTCTTTTACTGAACATTTTTTTGTTTATTAATTATTTGCATTTCTGTCTTTTCTGTGTTAACATCTGTGTTTTCTGACCTATCCTCCTTAGATGGAGCTTTAGGAGGCAGGATCACCTCATACTGCAGATGGGGAATCACCACAACAATATCTAAGACAAAGCAGCATTCAATGTGGCTGATTCTGCACTGATGTTTGTTATTGTCTGAAGTTTGGATTTCTTGGTTTTGACCCTTTGTGATTGAATTGGGACACTTTTTCAGGTACCTGTTTTTGGATTCGTTTGGTTCAGATTTGCCTTTCTTATTGTGTCCCATTTGTTTGCTGAGGCTTCTCACCAGCTCCACAAGCTCTGGTTGAACCACAAGCACTTTGTGCAGCTGCCTGTATCTCCCTTAAGTGAGTACAGTGTTGCAGTACAGCAGGATGTGGGACAGGGGGCTTTTAGTCTTGTGTAGCTTGCACAGTGGGTCTTCTCTAAGCCTTCATCTTTGCAGTTGTCATGGTGATGGATTATTAAACTCATAATGACAAAACATATGGATAATAAAGAAAAGAAAATCTAATAAAACATAAAACTAACACGCAAGATAAAACCTTAAACGAATCACGGATAAAACCATGGCCTACCCGTGACACTTACTGTAGATGCTGTGTGCACAACACTGAAATGTCTACTTCGTCAGGTGGATTATAGTGGCTTCAAACTGTGAACCAGTCTGCCACCTTGCCATGGACCAGTACTGCGGCTTAAGTTGAACAAAAGACTGCTGTTTTGAGGGCAAACCTTCAGACTGGTCTCAGTGACATAAAAGAGTGTGATGGTGGACAGCAGACCATGATAGAGACTGCTGATACACTGCAGAAGACTACGGCTTCATCCTTAAAATCATTGGTGAATGACTGTGTGGAGCTGCTTTTTATACTTTTGTCTCTGAAAGCATCCATCCTCTTCTCAAATCCTCTCAAGACTTGGCAAAAGATGCTCTTCTCTGCCCTGCCCTGCCCTGCCAGACGGGCTGCTGCCACTCAGCCCTGCACAGCACATGAAGAGCCATCTGCCAACTGCTACAATACTTTCTTGCAAGCCCAGTATCAGAGTGATTTATAATACCATAGCATGTTTTTAAAATATATTTTGTTGGATCTTCTCACAGTTTTGATTTTATTGTTTTAGTGGACGGTGGCGCAGTGGTAGCGCTGCTGCCTCGCAGTTAGGAGACCCGGGTTCGCTTCCCGGGTCCTCCCTGCGTGGAGTTTGCATGTTCTCCCCGTGTCTGCGTGGGTTTCCTCCGGGCGCTCCGGTTTTCTCCCACAATCCAAAGACATGCAGGTTAGGTGCATTGGCGATTCTAAATTGGCCCTAGTGTGTGGGTGTGTTTGCGTGTGTCCTGCGGTGGGTTGGCACCCTGCCCAGGATTGGTTCCTGCCTTGTGCCCTGTGTTGGCTGGGATTGGCTCCAGCAGACCCCCGTGACCCTGTATTCGGATTCAGCGGGTTAGAAAATGGATGGATGGATGGATGTTTTAGTGGAGGTCAAAAGGTTTAATTCAGGGGTCCCAGATCCCCCCCCCATATGTTACACTTTAGACGAGAAGCTGTCACAAGAAGAGAGATCTCAATCAATCTATCTGTCAATTAATCAATCAATCAATCAGTCAGTCAGTCTTATTCAATCAGTCAGTCATTATTTTATTTTGCACCTCCATCACATGGTGCTTTTGTCATGTCTCCCTGGGCTGAAGTTAAAATTCATGTTTTCTGTCTTGTTTGCTCATTTTTGATTCTTTAATTTATGTTGATTATGTTCATGTTACCTTTTTGGATTATGTGCATTATTCTTTGTTTTTGATTTTGTATGTAAGCTGCCTGTGCTATGTTCAATTGTTGTGGGCGGTCCCCCAAGAGGCGTGGCCACCTACCAGTCACCACCAGGAACTGCCCCCTGCCCTATAAATCAGGAGGGTCTCCCACAGCTCCTGACGTTTCATTTCGAATGTGCCAGGGAGTTGGTGAGTGTAACTGTCCTTTTGGTGATTTTTAATTTTTTTACTTTTTTGTTTTGTTTTTTGACCTTGATTTTGGATTGGGACTTGTTTGATTTGATTTGCCTCCTTGTTACATATAATTCCCTTTTGACTTTGTGTTCCACAGAAATTCATTGTGGCACTCTGCCCAGGGTTTGTTTCCTGTCTTGCGCCCTGTGTTGGCTGGGATTGGTTCCAGCAGACCCCCATGACCCTGTAGTTAGGATTTAGCGGGTTGGATAATGGATGGATGGATGGATGAAATACATTTTTTTGAAGAATAAATCTTTTATTTTATAAAGGATCAATGCTTGCCCTTATTATTACAAGTAGCTGGGGTTTGATGGTGATATCCTCCTGTAGTGGGCATTATTTGTGGAACTCTTTAATGTTTGGATTTCCTAGTTCATCACACCTTTACAGTGCTAACACTATTACATTACATTCTCGGAGAGAAAATGGAACATTACATAATCTTAAAAAACAACAGGATGGCACTAAGAAAGTAACACGCTTCTCTTCATTTCAGTGGTGCTATTGTCTGCACTTGTTTCCCAGGGTATGCACCCCATCCAGAGTGCATAAAGCAACCATCTTGGCCAACTGCACAACAGAGAGACCTCCTTCAACCCAAGTGACTAACATAGCTTCTGACTGCTTCTCTTCATTCATTTGAATCCCCTTACAGGTACATCAGGAAGATTTTAGAAAGCAAGTGTCAGGAAGAGCCTTAAAAAATCCAGGATAGTTTGGGTATAAATGAATACTGTAATTCTGTAAACTGTGTGGATGGGTGCAGGAACGACAGACTACTGGATCAAAATTTGGGGCTTCAACCAGGTCGTCCTGTTTAATACAAATGAAAAATAAACAAAAGTAATGTCAATCTTGGCGTAAAATTCCCAGGGTCTCAGGCCAACAAATAGAAAGAACAAACTCTCTTTGGATCACTTTAATGGGAGCTCCGTCTAGCGGTTCGTCCATATAGCAAATGACACCTCCTTCCGGGAATCTGGTGCTTTAATAGATGGGGAAACCAGAAGGGGTGGAGTCAGATGACCTCACAGGGTAATTTTTCTGTGCTGTGGAGAAAGAAGGAGAATACAATGTTAGCAGGTTAGTGGTATGTTATTACATACCTCGACAGAGCCCATGAGGAGATCCTCTGATGTGCATGTGTGACAACAGACAGAATATTCTAAATGGTTGACGACTAGCCAAGTACCCCATTTAATAACAAAACTGGAAATAATAAAAAGTAGGCACAGTAGAATTGCACAGGTCTTCATAAGCTCTTGGTAAAAAGGTATCTCTCTTGGTGAAGTTGTCCTGTCTAGATGAGTGTGGTCCAAAGAGACACTGACTTCCAGCACCAACGTTGTTTAAGCCGTTCCTGGGATGGAACAGTTAGGGTCTCTGGAGGTGGACTGGAAGAGAAGAGGTATCACGCAATCACTTTTGCCCTTGCCCTGTGGTCAGTGTTCTTAGCTCAGTTTAGACCAGGGGTTCTTAACCTGAGGTCCGTGGACCACTATGTGTTTCAGGGAGTCCATGAGGGTCAGATAAAAATTAACATTTATGTTCACTATACAGTCCGGTACTGTTGATTTGTCTTGCGTGAACGTTCTCACATGATTTTTCTCGCGCATTATGTCTGTTGCCGAAATAGATTGGATGTCAAATAAGATATGTGTGTCACCCTTGTTGAAGAGTACTGCACAGTTTCATATTCTTATTGAAGGCAACCAAGAGCAAGCTTCTCGTTAAAATAAAGTCGATAACGAGAGAGTAGATGTAGCAGTAGTAGTAGTAATTGTAGTATAAAATGTAGTAGTAGTAGATCTGCTTTAATTTGAACAAGAGAATTGTATTTCATGATTATAATGAGTGGCCATTACTTTTTGCATAAAAAAGAGTGTTTTTTTTAGATTGGTTACTTTCATTTTTAATAATACTTTGTGTATGTCATATATGTATGAGACAATCAAATCTTGAGAAATAAAGTACATTATAGTCATTAAATGCAAAGTTGTGTTTATGTGAATATTTCTGGTGAAGGGGGTCCATAGCTTTCATTAGATTCTAAAAGGGGTCTGTGACTCAAAAAAGGTTAAGAATCACTGGTTTAGACCGTCGTCAAGTGTCTTCAGTGGATCTCCTTCATTTTCTGAACCCACTTCTTGGTGGTCATAGGGAATCAGGCTCTGACCTTGAGGCGTCGTTGGGTACAGGCCCATTTTAGTACACCGCACACTTATACATACGTACTGATCTTTACTTTTATGGGGTCACCAAGGAGCCTAACATGGCTGTTTTAAGACTATGGAAGAGACCTGGAATACAGGGAGAATGCCATACAGACCTTAACTGAGATGAAAAGTAGACCCAGGTCTCTGGACCTGCGTGACCACCACGTTCACCACTCTGATTCCAAAATGAATTAACACAGTTGTGTCAAATTAGTAAATGATAGGAAGGTCCATTAAGAAATAGGACAGGAGGAGGAGGCCACTTCAACTGAGTAGCCCATCTGGGGTCTGTGTGTGCTCAGGTTTTCTTACTTCGCCACAGACTTGGTATACAAGGGGCAAACATTCAGGTTGTTGGTCCGGCTCAAGCAAACCATTTTGAAGGAAAGATAATGATAAGGAAAGAGCCGATCAGTGGAGGCAGAAGAGGAACAAACAACACCACCCAATTCACCAATTGGTCTCCTTTGGCTCCCGTTGTGTCCAAAGGAAACCTTCTTATGTTGAGTACAACTTATGCCTCTATTATGGTGTGAAATTTTGCACATAATTTGATAAATAGTTTCTATGTCTTTATTTGTAACTTATAACACTAATGTCTATCATTGATAAGAACAGCAATGGTTTGATGGTTAAGAACCCCCCATTTTAGGACTGAGTCTCTTTGTAATTTTATGACAGGGTTTGAAACCAGTTTGGCAAATGTTTCTCTGCCGGACTCTCTCAATCAACCCCCACAAGAAAGCCAAACTACCGAATTGGCAGGCATCAGCTGAGCAAATGGTTTTGGGGACAGATGCGAAAGGTATTGTGTGCCCCATTGATCTGAAGTATGGCTGTTTGGGATTGGCCTGAATCAGAGGCCATTCTGTAGCACAAAGCCCTATTGGTGTAAGGGTCTGGACAAAGAATGCATAAATTCAGTTGCTTTACCACTCCCTATCTCTCATGCAAACATCACAATGAAGAAGTATCTCTCTGCCACACCATTGACATGAGGAGCACAATTCGGCAGCCATACTGAGACAGGCATGTGCCCTGCTCTGAAGAAAGCTGACCACAAATGAAGCCTTAACTAGAGACATTTTAAGCAACAAACAAGTCTGTGTGCCTCCTGAAACTACACATCACCATTTATCAGATTGTATGGTTGCCAATATTCAAATGTACTTTGCATATTGTTATTATTTACGAATATTATCAATAATACATTATTTTAAGTGTAACTTAACTCCTGCTTGTCTTTTACTACACCTAATTGCCTGAGGTTATAGATGTACAGTAGAAGGGAAGGTTATAATACCTTATAAACAGTGATAAGTCTGAGATTTGAGGCATTCGGACAAAGGCTACACATTAATAATACAAAAGGGGAAAGCAGAGTAATATATTATTCTACTCTTACTCTACCAAGACAAAACAGCCTCTCAAGAAGATCCCGTGGATGACCTGGATGGGCTGAATGGCCACCTCTGGTTCCTCCACTGTCTCTGGACTCTCTTCTTCTTCCTCATTTAACCTGCTTCTCCCACCACCTTCCCCTGCTGTGTTTTTTTCAATATGATAAGAGCTGGCGTTTCTCCAGGGTGTAGAAGAAAAGAAGTTCATTTGAGGTGCAGATACCTACCTGGTGCCTACTCCGATGCCCCTGCAGGGACTTAACACGGATGTCAGTCTGGAAAGGGCAAATTCTGCCAACAGTTCAGTTTTTGTGTCTTGTAAGGAGCAGGTAAAATAAACAGACGTGCACATACGACAACAGAGAGCAAATGGGATGCCCCCCTCAGTGCCCGCGCTGCTGCTGCTGAGCAAACTCCTGACAGCTGCTTCCTGTAATCAGCATGGCTCACAGAGGCGCTCTTTGTGTAAACATCTTGAAGCTGTGCAGCTGGAGGCGGCATTGCTTGGGGCTCGCTCTCTAGGCACGCGGTGGGCTAGAAACTGCAACCTTGCCAAATTTGAAGGGGGATCGGGCCTCCCATTCAGGGGCTAAAATATCAAACCCAGTGTTGGCCTGTGCGCCACTGGCAAAAGCATAGCATTGTAGCTCCTTGAATGGTGCTATATAAAAGTCAGTTCATAAGATACTACTGAAATTTGCCCCAGGCTCAGAGCTGATGGCACACACCTTGACGTTTCCAAACACCTTGCTGAGTTTTGATCTTTGGACAAAAACAAAGTGACATTTTCCTTTTATAAATAAGAAGGGGCGCATAGGCACCTGGGATCATTTGAGTCCCCATGTAGCCCACTGCCTTCTGAGCTTGCTTTTTGTGTGTGGAACTAGAATGAAGTGTGCCAGAATCAGACCCTCGTAAATTAGACAAGTGTGGCAAATCCCCTTCAACTGGAAAGGATTTAAGTCTGAGGTGAAATTGCAAAGCATTGAACATTCGAGAGATCCACAAGATCATGTAAAGGCATTGAAATGTCGCCACAAGAGCCAGTCCTAAGAAGTTAATGTTAATTGGAAATCCACAGTAGGGAAATGTTAGGTTTACGTAATTAATAGAAGGGCATGTATTGTCCTCCATAAGCTGACGTGTAAATGGAACACACAGTACTCTGCTAGTTCAACAGAGTGATCTCAGTCTGGTAGAAAGATGGCATGATAGAAAGATAGTTTACTGTCCATATGCATTATACTAATGTATGTACTGACATATGTCATATCAGTATACAGTGCCTGTAAAAAAAAGCATTCAGCTACTTAGAAGTTTTCACATGTTATCGTTATACAGCATTGAATCACAGTGAAAGCTAAGCATGTTTAGGCCTGGCCACTACTTGGATGGGAGACCATATAGGAAAAGTTTGGGTTGCTGCTGGAAGATGTGTTCGTGAGTCCTGCAGGGGGCGCCTACCTTGTAGTCTGAATGTGAATCTCAATGCCCCAGTGCAGTGATGGGCACACTGTTGTGCTTCTGATGTGACCTAAAACCAAAGGCCTGACTCTCTGTGGTCATTAAAGATCCCTGGGCATCCTTCTTAAACAGTGGGGCGTATCCTGATGTCCAGGTTAAATTGTCCACCATCCCCTGTATCCGATTGGCTATCTTTCTCACCACTTCACCACCTAACAGCTCATGTGTGGTGAGCATACTGGCGCAAAAATAGCTACCAGGTGGATGCTGCACATTAGTGGTGGTTGAAGTGGCTCCCCACTCATTATGTAAAGTGCTTTGAGTAATGAGAAATGTTAGTTGTTACATTTGGCTTTTTTGAAGTTTATTAACAGAAAATACCCTTTAATGACAAAACGAAAACAGATCTCTGCACAGTGGTCGAAATTAATTACAACTATAAAACACAAAATAATAGATCTCATAAGCATTCACCACATTTACATCAGTATTTAGTAAATGACAGCCTTGAGTCTGTGTGCACTGGTCTCACAGCTTTGCCATTTTTTCCCCAGTTCTTCTTTACAATCGTCCCAAGCTACGTATATCAAGTTGCATGGTGATCGAGAGTGAACAGCCTTCTACAAGTCCAGTTACAAATTCTCAACTGACTCAGTCACTACAGGAAATTATCATTGTTATTTTTAAGCCATTCCCCTGTGTCTTTTTGCTTGGGATCGCCATCTTACTGGAAAACACACCTTCTCCATGGCACAGACTGCATCAGGTTTTTCTTTAGGATTTTCTTTGTATTTTGTTATATTCATTTTTCATTTTACTTTCACAAGCCTTCTAGGGCCTGCTGCAGACAAGCATTCTTACATCATGATGCTGCCAGCACGGTTGGGATGGTGTGATTTTGATAATGTACAGTGTTCAAACATGAAATTTAGTCTGAAAGCTCAGCTTTGGTCTCATTAGACATCAGAACCTTCTTCCAGATGACTTCAGTCTCCTCTGTGTTTTCTGGTAAACTCTATCTAAGATGTTGTGTGAGTTATCTATCTATCTATCTATCTATCTATCTATCTATCTATCTATCTATCTATCTATCTATCTATCTATCTATCTATCTATCTATCTATCTATCTATCTATCTATCTATCAATCTTCTCTTTACCACTCTTCCATAAAGCTATGACCAGTGAACCACAAAGGTACCGTCTCTCCAATCTCATCTACTTTAGCTCGTATCTCCTTCAGAGTTCTCGAAAGTCTCTTTGTGGCTTGTGTTACGAGTTTTGATCACACACATTTTGTGCAAATTTCCAGTTGTGCCATACTCTTTACATTTCTTAATGACTGGTTTAACTGGACTCCAAAGGATATTTAGTAACTTTTGTCTCCTTACCCTGACTTGTGCCCCTGACATCACCTTTTCACTTTTCGCCTTTTGTTGTGTTAGACCACCATATTGACTCCCCACAAGTTGGCTTTTCCACATGAAGGCGTATTTAGACTTCCATCAGCATGTAATCCCTTTCACAGATGGCTGGGATTTGTACTTCTTTGCTGGAAGGTTCGGGGGAGCAAGCCTGGTCAGAGCGTTACCTCCCCTGGGACACTAGATGGCAGTCCCCATGGGTTGCAGCAGTGCCTCGGAGTCCTGAAGGGCTTCATGGGAGATGGAGTTGTCTACAGCCCTGTTGGGATCTGCAGGTGCCACAGGTGTTCCTGAGTCTGTGTGGGCAGTTCTTCCGCCACAACTGGAACTGCTGTTGGAAGTGGTGCAACGAGCACCTGAAGCACTTCCAGGTGTCTTATATAAGGGGAAAGCGGACAGTACTCAGTGAGCCAGAGTCGGGTGGAAGGTAGACGAAGCTTGCTAAGGAGGAGTGGAGGAAAAAAGAGAAAGAGAAGGAAAAGAAGATCTTGTGAGGGTTTGTGCTTGGACTGTGTTGTGGGCTCGTGGGAATGGGGAAGATGTCCTCGACGATTGAAGAAAAATAAAAGCACTCATGTTTTATAAGTGTGCCTCCCGTGTCCGTCTGTGTCGGGTTGGGTGGCTGGCACGCCCCCTAGTGGTTTTGTCACACCCCACACAGGTGACCTTCATTGAACTAAATCTGAGACTTCTAAACCAAATTGGCTGCACTAGTGATGATTTAGGTGTGTCATGTTAGAGGGGATAAAAACTTAGAAGATCAATTATTTTGTGTTTTATAGTTGTAATTCATTTAGACCACTTTTCTGAGATCTGTTTTCAGTTTGACACATGTGTTGGTGCAGGTCCGGCTGGAAGCTCTCTTTTCCATATTCGTGAGTCTATTGAACCTGACACTGTTGATAACATAACCGGATGAGCATGGCAGAAAGGGACAAAACACTCCAGGCAACGGAATGGTGGAAAGTGTTCAAGTGCTTTAGTTGAGCAATAAAAAAAAATCCACGCTGTACATGTCCAAACGAGCAGTGCTTCCAATAAATAATCCTTAAAACAGTGAAAAACCTGATGACTAAAAACGAGAATATAAACCAACAGTCACTGGGTCAAAGGAGCCGAGCACAACTCCTTCCAAGTCTACCCAGCTCACCCATCGCTCGCTCAGCAGCCGCGGTCCTCTCCATCCTGAACCCCATCTTGGCTGTATCTGTCGGCATCTGCCAGACGTCTCGGGTCGGTTATCCTCTCATCATCCTTCTCACTCTCACAGCCGTCCCTCGTATCCCTGAAAAGGACGCCACTTTGATGGCTCCCACTCTACTGCACAATCAGTGTGGATGATCCGTGCCAAGAGCACTGATCCTTCGCTCCTATGTGGGACCACTGACTGTGCTGCCTTTTCTCTTTCTCTAGCTGGCTGGCAAGTTCTCTCTCTCCACTCCAATGGTGTACTCTCACTTTACATTCCTTTCTCTCGTTTGTCTTCCTGTCTGTTCTTTACTCTCTTTCAGTGCTGGCCCGTATTTATACAGCTCCTTGGGCGCAGCATCTTAATCACGCACCACAGGAAGCTGGTGAAGCAACTAAGAAAGATCGGACCCTCACGTGCAGGTGCGTCTTGCCCCAATTACTTCACCAACTCCCCACAGCTGCACGAGTGTGCCCACGGAGACTGACACAGCCAAAAAAACAGCCATTCTCTCTGAGCCGCGGATCTGCTATTTCACAACATACAAGCCATATTAAATCCACTGTGAATCAAAGTTAAGTTAATAACAATAAGCTTCCATTTTTTACAGGAACCGTAGAAACCTCTATACTAACTTAAAAAACATAACTACGATTTAACTCCGTAGCTGAAATATAACATGCAAGAAGGTATTATTTTTTTGTCTTGGTATTATCAATTTTTCTCTTTATTTTGTGTGAACTGGTTTTACATTCAATTTCACTGAAACATTTAAACGCTTGGACTGTGAAACGTCTTGTGTGCGTGTTATACCCAATGTTCAAACCTTTCCATTAGCTGCAGAATTTTGGAAATGGCAACAGTCACAATTCACTGCTGATCTTCCAGCTTAGTGATGAGTGGAATGATCTGTGCCAAACTGATTTTGCTTTGTAAAAAAATCGTAAAACAAATAATTTCCTCTGTTAATTCCACCTATCATTGAGTGTTTAGACAAAGTTTTCAACTGTGAGGGACAACTAGGGCTCTTACCCGCCCGGGACGCCTCCACATTAAAAGGACCTGGGGTCTCATGTATAAACGGTGCGTATGCACAGAAATGTTGTGTAAGAACTTTTCCACGTTCAAATCGCGATGTATAAAAGCTACACTTGGCGTAAAGCCACGCACTTTTCCATGGTACCTCATACCTTGTCGTACGCAAGTTCTCCGCTCGGTTTTGCAGACTGGCGGCACCCAGCGTCAAAGCAGTGCTACTGTTCCTGCGTGGTTACACTTTATTTTCCTGATGCGGCTTTTTAAATACACTGAAACTAACCGCATATTGTTTATTAGTGTAACGCATCTGACTGTAATTAACTTGTAACAATATAATGGTAGAGGGAACAGCCATAGTATTCCAAATACCATAACTGCTTTAGCGTTGTTACTCTCACTTCTCCTTCTTCTTCTTCTTCTTCTTCTTCTTTCAGCTCCTCCCATTAGGAGTTGCCACAGCGGATCATCTTTTTTCATATTACTCTCACTGCACCACTCGGAGTATTTATATCACTGTATCTGAGTGTGAATCACAGCAGCAGCTGATTGGAAAGAGAATTATCGGTATACAGCTTCAAGCACACGCTGTCTCAGCCACTGCAAAACGTTTCAAAGCCTTTCCTGTACGGACCTCGCGGTTCAGAAACAGTTTCATCCCAAGAACTTTAAACGCACTCAATCAATTGCTCCTTGTAGAACTGTTTACACTTATAAGTACAATCACCTCACTGTAAACTTGCACTACAGTTATAATATCGCACAACCTGAGCCACTTTATAATACGCGTATTTACATATGATGACAATATCATTTTTAAGGTGAAATGCAGCAAAATATGTTTGTTAAATTATACACATAAAACTTTAACTTCATTTAAATAATCTATATTCTTCACTGGGAGTGTCGTGAAGGATAGAATAATTAAACATGTACTACGAAGATATTTCAATGTTCCTTAAACGTTTTGAAGAATCGGCGCTAAGCTTACAGATGGCTTAACTTCTATTACAGAGCTGATTGTGTGTTACTTAGAGAAAGAAAAGCAAGGACTGCAGTGGCGGCTACGCCAATATATATTGAATATAAAACAGAAAGAGAAAATAACAACACAGCTAAAAACGCAGCGACAAATTTCGGCAAAAGTTAAATGCTTGTGTCATGAGCACGAGGCGGCTATGCAGTGTCTGCAACTGACGTGGCCATCCACCGTGCATAAGCTACCTTACTGATGGGCGGGCGAAGGAGCCACCGATTCTTCCTCTGCCCAGTGCCATCACAAGCCTAGAGCCACCCCTGAGTACTGCTGCAATAAATAATTTCATCGAAGGTCGCACACAATCACTGTGCCGTGAAACCCATGTTTAATAACGTGCTTTAACTCCTATCATCATAAAAATGATATCGCGTATACATCTCAGTATTTTAGTTATTCAGAGAGCTGTAATATCATGAATGTAATGGATTCTGTGTCCAGTTGGAGGAAGGGAGCCGGTTTAAGAAGTAAGCAGTGATTCACACACATAGAGCACATAGAAGATCAAATACAAAACAAAGCATTTAACGTGCTACTTTAATTACGATGTGATTTGAGAAACTGGTTAATTAAACGATTTTAAGAAGACGTTTATGATGTTCTGTGAATGTGAGCTTTCAAGTTTCTCCAACACGCTTTGTCACTCGATCAACTTCATTTTGTTGATTATACCACGGTTTAAACAAATAGTATGTTTATCCTTTGCCTCCACTTGGTATTCGCTGAAATTCTTATATTTTCCCCCATGCTTTCCCCATTGTCTTTTCACAGAAGGATGAGCTTAAGGGCGATTTTATATTCATTTGCATATTCAATGAGGCATAATTCTGGGAGGAGTTGGGGCGTTACATAAAGCGCGTGCACGAGCGTTAGTTTTCACGCTGATCGGGATTTATGTAGCGGAAGAACGTGGAAGTTGGAGTACACACAGATTCCTGCATCTGGATTTTTCTGTGCATAAGCACATTTCGGCGTTTTTGCTTACGCTATGTTATAGTGTGAATTCTACGCACGGCGTTATACATGAGGCCCCTGGGGAGAGTGCGTGCTCAGGTTATTATCTCCCCTGGATTGCTAGATAGCAGCCCCCCTGGCTTGCAGCAGCACCACGGTTACCCACAGGGAATCATGGGAATTGGAGTTCTTTGACTCAGCCCTGTTGGGCAGGCGGTTGGTGCTGCGGGGACTCGGGAACCCTACTTCATGGGGCTCCAGCCTTATTTGGAAATGATCATGAGCCAAGCCAACAGGACACTGGAAGTACTTCCAGGGATTACTTAAAAGGTGCGGCCTGCCACTGCTCTGGTGAGCTAGGGTCGGGATGAAGAAGGACAAAGCTTGCTGGAGGAGGAGTGGAGGTGGAAGGAGAGAAAGAGACAGAGAGAAGTGGAAGAAGCATTTCTGTGTGCTTCATACTGTGTTTATTGTGTGGGAAATGATTGGAGTTTCCTACGACAAAATGAAAGCCTGTGTGTTGTGCTGAACTTGTGTCTGCGCCTGTCTGTGTCGGGTTGGGGAGCAGGTGCACCCCCTGCAGGCCACACTAGTAAAAGAAAAAAAATATCACAGGACTCACTTCCTGTCACATGTATGTTTTGTTAATTTGAGTGTTGTGATTGTGCTGGTAGTGAGGTGACAAGCTTTGCTAATTATGTCAACTTCTTATGATTTCCTGCCAGCGTCAGAGTTACAGTATTATTTATTTATTTACTTATTTTTTGTCCAATGTTCTCTATATTATATGTGTAGTATAACATCTCATGCTTAGATACCACATTTGAGGGGGCTAAAAAGTTTGTTGCTATATTTGACGTGCCGGGCCTGATTAGACTTAGCATGAAATTGGACAGACATGCAACATAAAAATATGCCTTAATCAAGATAAATAAATGTAACAAGGTAAGGAAATGAAGCAAAAAAAATGTAAAAAGGAAGAGAGACCTTGCTTTAATATACTGTAGATGAGGAAGCACGAGGCCTAGTGAGAAAGATGAAGATAGCAGGAGGGGAGACGGCCGATGAGCCGAGATAAACCTGGGGAACAAAACACAAAAACTATAAAAAGAGAAGCCCACGGATGACTTAGAAAAATCCCACAGGAAACCACCTGACCCAGGCAGAAATACAAAACAACAAGAGACATCTCAAAGAAAAACTACTTAAAAAAACATGGAGACCATTAAGAGACAAGAAAAGAAAATAAAAAGGGCAACTCCAGATCAAAGGTGAAAAATCTTTAAGTGAAGCAGTAGATACAGACAGAGAAAAAAAACAATAAGAACTGAGCAAGACTGAAAAAGAACTAAATCAAAAAGAAGACTCCAAAAGATTTCTAAAAATCTTTATTACAAAAACATGATAAAAATAAACACAAGAAAAATAAAAATACACATATAAAAATAAATCAATAAAGAGAACCCATAAAAGAAAGCACTTAACTTAGAAAGACATTTTTAAAAAATGGACCCCAAAAAGGATAAAAAGAATTAGAAAGGGAAAGCCAAGCACTATTTAGAACCCCAAAGTAATGAAACAGGGGTGTCTGAAAAAAAAAAAAACAAAGAAAGGGAGGCCCCACAGCAGAAAATTCCCCCTGGAAAGCACTCGGCTGTGGAAGCGGATGAATTGCCACTTCCAAAATAAACCAGACAGATTTTTTCCACTCGGTGAGGCTCAAAGGGGAAAAGCGTACTCACCGCACAGCATTTGTGTTAAATTAGTTGAACTCGCAGAGCGCATCAGCAGTGAAATCTAAGATTTGGTGATCACAAGTGTTTTCTTTGATTTCAACACCTTTCTCACAAAGACATATTTTACACTTAATGAAGCATCAAACCCATTCGGTTTGGGTGGGCCATGTTTGATTTAAGGAACTGCTAAAGAATGTTAAAATGTGGCTTCCTCTGTGCTTTCCTGTAGTCGACCCATACTAGTCAATATGAGTTCATTTGTGTAAAGCATACTACTCACCAGTGTGGTGATGATATAAATGGGTTTTATTTTTTATTTTAAAAAATGGAGGGGGTCATTAAACAATATATGAATAAACAAATAGGTAAATAAAGAGTAAAGGAAATTTCATGACATCCATCCATTTTCTAACCCGCTGAATCCAAATACAGGGTCACAGGGGTCTGCTGGAGCCAATCCCAGGAACCAATCCAGGGCAGGGTACCAACCCACCGCAGGACACACACAAACACACCAAGCACACACTAGGGCCAATTTAGAATCGCCAATCCACCTAACCTGCATGTCTTTGGACTGTGGGAGGAAACCCACGCAGACACAGGGAGAACATGCAAACTCCACGCAGGGAGGACCCGGGAAGTGAACCTGGGTCTCCTAACTGCAAGGCAGCAGCGCTACCACTGCGCCACCGTGCCGCCCTAATTTCATGACATGGCCAAAAAAACTGTAACCCAAACAAGCAATTGTTAAAGGAATAAAAAGAAAAAAATAGAAAAGGATACAACAAAACATATGTGAGCATCAGGAAACATACAGTGCATCCGGAAAGTATTCACAGCGCATCACTTTTTCCACATTTTGTTATGTCACAGCCTTATTCCAAAATTAATTAAATTCATTTTTTTTCTCAGAATTCTACACACAACACCCCATAATGACAACGTGAATAAAGTTTACTTGAGGTTTTTGCAAATTTATTAAAAATAAAAAATTGAGAAAGCACATGTACATAAGTATTCACAGCCTTTGCCAAGAAGCTCAAAATTGAGCTCAGGTGCATCCTGTTTTCCCTGATCATCCTTGAGATGTTTCTGCAGCTTAATTGGAGTCCACCTGTGGTAAATTCAGTTGACTGGACATGATTTGGAAAGGCACACACCTGTCTATATAAGGTCCCACAGTTGACAGTTCATGTCAGAGCACAAACCAAGCATGAAGCCAAAGGAATTGTCTCGATGCACAAATCTGGGGAAGGTTACAGAAAAATGTCTGCTGCTTTGAAGGTCCCAATGAGCACAGTGGCCTCCATCATCCGTAAGTGGAAGAAGTTCGAAACCACCAGGACTCTTCCTACAGCTGGCCGGCCATCTAAACTGAGCGATCGGAGGTGAAGGGCCTTAGTCAGGGAGGTGACCAAGAACCCAATGGTCACTCTGTCAGAGCTCCAGAGGTCCTCTGTGGAGAGAGAAGAACCTTCCAGAAGGACAACCATCTCTGCAGCAATCCACCAATCAGGCCTGTATGGTAGAGTGGCCAGACGGAAGCCACTCCTTGGTAAAAGGCACCTGGCAGCCTGCCTGGAGTTTGCCAAAAGGCACCTGAAGGACTCTCAGACCATGAGAAACAAAATTCTGTGGTCTGATGAGACAAAGATTGAACTCTTTGGTGTGAATGCCAGGCGTCACATTTGGAGGAAACCAGGCACCGCTCATCACCAGGCTAATACCATCCCTACAGTGAAGCATGGTGGTGGCAGCATCATGCTGTGGGGATGTTTTTTAGCAGCAGAAACTGGGAGACTAGTCAGGATAAAGGGAAAGATGACTGCAGCAATGTACAGAGCCATAATGGATGAAAACCTGCTCCAGAGCGCTCTTGACCTCAGACTGGGGAGATGGTTCATCTTTCAGCAGGACAACAACCCTAAGCACACAGCCAAGATATCAAAGGAGTGGCTTCAGGACAACTCTGTGAATGTCCTTGAGTGGCCCAGCCAGAGCCCAGAGTTGAATCTGATTGAACATCTCTGGAGAGATCTTAAAATGGCTGTGCACCGACGCTTCCCATCCAACCTGATGGAGCTTGAGAGGTGCTGCAAAGAGGAAGGGGCGAAACTGGCCAAGGATAGGTGTGCCAAGCTTGTGGCATCATATTTAAAAAGACTTGAAGCTGTAATTGCTGCCAAAGCTGCATCGACAAAGTATTGAGCAAAGGCTGTGAATAGTTATGTACATGTGATTTCTCAGTTTTTTTATTTTTAATAAATTTGCAAAAACCTCAAGTAAACTTTTTCACGTTGTCATTATGGGGTGTTGAGTGTAGAATTCTGAGGTAAAAAAATGAATTTAATCCATTTTAGAATAAGGCTGTAACATAATAAAATGTGGAAAAAGTGATGTGCTGTGAATACTTTCTGGATGCACTGTAAGAGATTTCACAAATGAGAGTTGACCATTCAGTCCATCTAGCCCATTTGTTTAGCTAGTAGCTAAGGTGTCCCAATGTCTCATCCAGATTCATCTCATCCAGATTCTTCTTGAAGGCTGTCAAGGTTTCTGCTCCAACTCCATGTCTCGGCAGTTTGTTTCAGAGTCCCACAACTCTTTGCATAAAGAAGTGCTTCCTGGCCTCAGTCCCTGCATTTTCACCTCAAGTATGTGATTCACCATTGAGTTCAAAGAATTCTCCTGGCTCTTCTTAAGCAAGGCCTTTGAGGACTGTAAAGACCTGGATGAGGTCCCCCACGCAATCTCCTCTGCTCGAGACTTAACAGGTTTAATTCTCTGAGCCTGTCAGAATATGACATGTGTTTAAGTCCTGGTATGCACTTGGTTGCTCTCAAGTGCTGCTCTGTCTGTTTAGGAGAACCTAACAGGTTGTGGTAAAGAGAAACATGAAGTGAAGGCTGAGATTGAGACACTGCATCAAACATTTTAGCATGGAGGAGAAGCCAGTAGAGGACACATGATGTCACTTCAGATTGGTCACCACTTGACCGGCCCCTTCTGGTCTTCATGAATATTTAATTCATAATGCAACTGGAAATTGCCATTTGCATGAGGACTAGTTTTTATTCAAAATGGAGCCTCCTGAACAAGCACTGCATTTGCAGATCACAGTAATGGAGAGACCAGTGGTGCTCCATTTTTTTTTTGATATTTTTTAATTTTACATTCAGAGTTGGACATTAAATGGGACGTCCCTAGTGACCCTAAACCAGTTCTGTCTCTCTCATTTACATCTGTTAAGGGAAACACAGAGATGTTAGTAAGACACAATAAGATGCTCTGACAGTGATAAGAATGGGCCAATTGACATAGACGGAGAGATAAAAATTAGAAAGGTGCCATCATTTTGACATTTTCTTTGTATTCATCTCATTGTCTGGAGTGTCTCATTTTGTCTTTTTGTTTTCCATGTTTGACCTGGATTTTATTATTTGTTGCTGTGGCCTTTGATAGCCACATAACCTGAATGACACAATGCATGACATCCTCAATGCCGCGTGTATAGAACACGGTGACACATGAAGGAGGATGTTCACAGTGAATCTCTGCTTGTGTTTATTTTCTTCAGGGACCTTCCTGATGAGCTCTAGTAACAACTTTTGTTTGGATGTTTTGCCTAACATTTGGTTTTTGGTAGCATTGCTCATCTTTGACTTTCAAGTTGCAAACCTCTGCTGCTTTGTCACTGTTCCTGTGCCTCTGCCGTCTTCCTAGTTTATCTCCTGATCCTTTGTCAACTGTCCTTGCCTGGGTTGTTTTTTCCATCTCAGGCATAATAAAATGAGGTCTGAAAAGAAAAACTATATACCAAAATCATAAGAAGAACACTTAATAGAGACAGAAATAGAGAGGAATGTGCCATATTTCCATAAAATGAAAGAAGGGGGACTTTAGAACAAAACTGACAAAGCACAAGACAAACAATTTACCCAGACTAGAATAAAGTACACATCTAGACAGAAGAGTAGAAGAACCCCAAGAAGAAATACAAAAGATCAACCCACTAAACAAAGAGAATGAGCCCGTGGACATGTCTCTTGATAAATTGTACAAAGAAAGTGATTGAAAAGAAGAAGATTACCTCAGAAGACATTCACGGAAAGACAGCCATCTGATCCGTCGGGATGCAGAGACATCAATAATGAAGGGCGTAAGGAATTGTGTGATTTTGGATAAGGGACTACTTGGACAATTCATTTGCAAAGGCAATGGATGCTGGCTGCAAACCATACATGACACCTGAAAGGATAACTCACAAATTAAGTCAAAAAGAATATAATATCAAACTGAAGTATGGAGCCTGGGAATCACACTGAGTGAATTAGCGATCATCTGCTTTCCCTATAAATCTTTGAGGTGCACTAGAGCATGTTGTGGAGGAGCTGTCCCCTTAGCTAACTGTAGTCAGATTCTCAAAGGAGCTTGTTGCCCACATTCTGAAGAACAACCCAGCAAAACAAATAAATTGCCTTGATCTCATGGATCATTCCTTCTTCAAAATTCACAGTGCCAAGGAAACCAATGGAGCCTGTCGAAGAGATCCTGAATGATGAGAAGAGGTGATGACGTGACATTTCTTTGTTTTACTTTTGTTTAGCCTTTTCACATAATCCTTTGATTCTTCTTCTCCTTTTTCTTTAAGCTGCTCCCATTAGGGGTTGCCACAGCAGATCATTTTTTCCATATCTTCCTGTCCTCTACATCTTGCTCTGTCACACCCAGCACCTGCATGTCCTCTCTCACCGCATCCATAAACCTCTTTGGCCTTCCTCTTTTTCTCTTCCCTGGCAGCTCTGTCCTTAGCATCCTTCTCCCAATATACTCAACATCTTTCCGCTGCACATGTCCAAACGAATGCAATCTCACCTCTCTGACTTTGTCTCCCAGCCTTCCAACTTGAGCTGACCCTCAAATGCACTCATTTCTAATCCTATCCATCCTTGTCACACCCAATGCAAATCTTAACATTTTTAACTTTGTCTCCTTCAGCTCTTTCTCCTGCTTTCTGGTCAGTGCCACCGTTTCCAACCCATATAACAAAGCTGGTCTCACTACCATCCTTTAGATCTTCCATTTCACTCTTGCTGATATCTGTCTGTCACAAATCACTCCTGACACTCTTCTCCACCAATTCCACCCTGCCTGCACTCTCTTTTTCACCTCTCTTCCTCAATCCCCGTTACTCTATACTGTTGATCCCAAGTATTTAAGCTCATCCACCTTCACCAAATCTCCTTGCATCCTCCACTAGCCTTCCTCTCATTCACACACATGTATGCTGTCTTGTTCCTACTGACCTTCATTCCTCTCCTCTCTAGAGAATATCTTCACCTCTCCAGGGTCACTTGACCTGCTCCCTACTCTCACTACAGATCACAATGTCATCAGCAAACATGATGATAAAATAATGACAGTACTTTCCATGGAGGACAACTGGCAAATTTGCGTTAAGGAAAAGAAAATTATACATTATTGCAAAGTTATTAAATGATTTTATTTAACTTGACTCCTCTGTCTGTTTGTTTGTCTGGGTCAAATTTTGCAACTGATTTTAAACCCACTTTTGGAGAATCGAATTTCTTAAAATTTTGCATACGTGTTCAGTATCTATGACAATACAATAATCCGTCAAAACCGATGAATTACGTAACAAAATTCACTGTAATTAATGATTATGCGATTCCAATTAACGAACACACAACAATGACAGAGAGAGAATATAGTGAGATATAGGAGCATACAGTGAGAGACGCAGCGAGAGACGCATCGGATTGCTCCCACTCGCCTCTTCCAGAGATAATGTGGGCAATTATGCATGCTGACTTATCTTGTTTACACTTGCGAATGAGTAGCCTTCATGATCACGGTGAGGAAGTATTGCTGTAAGTTTGCCATTCTGTCGTCGATATATATTTTTTTGCACAGCAACCAACCAATCATTTAATAGAATAGCTATTTTTATCATTAAATATATATATAAAAAATGTATTCCCCACAATGCTAAAAAAATTTCAAAGAAATGTTTGAATCAATTAATTTATGTTTAGCCCACAATTGTATTTAGTCACATACAACCACAAAAATTGTGGTTAAAGAAAAATTTTAGTGCATGTATAACTAAAGTAAATAAAATAATTTTATTTAAAAAAATTATATATACAGTATATTTTATTTTATGTGCTGTGCCAAAAGAACGCAAACTTACTTACTTCCTTAGAAGGTTGGCGTCCTTCAACATCTGCAATAAGATGGTGCAGATGTTCTACCAGACATTTGTGGCAAGTGCCTCTTCTATGCGGTGGTGTGTTGGGGAGGCAGCATAAAGAAGAGGGATGCCTCACGCCTGGACAAACTTGTTAGGAAGGCAGGCTCTATTGTAGGAATGAAGCTGGACAGTTTGACATCCGTGGCAGAGCGACGGGCACTGAGCAGGCTCCTGTCAATCATGGAGAATCCACTGCATCCACTGAACAGGATCAACTCCAGACAGAGGAGCAGCTTCAGCGACAGACTGCTGTCACCGTCCTGCTCCACTGACAGACTGAGGAGATCGTTCCTCCACCACACTATGCGACTCTTCAATTCCACCCGTTATGGGGCATAAATGCTAACTTTATTCAAAGTTATTGTCTGTTTTTTACATGCATTTTTACTACTCTTTAATGTAATATTGTTTTCTTGTTTCAGTATACTGCTGCTGGATTATGTGAATTTCCCCTTGGGATTAATAAAGTATCTATCTATCTATCTATCTATCTATCTATCTATCTATCTATCTATCTATCTATCTATCTATCTATCTATCTATCTATACTTTAAAAAACAAAAAAGTGATCTCAGCAAAGAGAAAATGTGTTCAAAACCTAAAGATAACTCTTAATGGAGAAAGAAATAAGGCAGACAAAGGAAAGAAGAAGGATCCCATAGAAGGAACAAATGAGAGAAATAAACCAGATAAATATTCAAAAATACTAAGGGAAGCAGTAAGAACAATAAGATGCTCTGACCCCAATAAGAATGGATCCCAAGGTAAGTGTCATGGTCCTTCTGAGATATTTTATTAGTTCTGTGTTGGATATTGTTATTAAATATTATTTTAATTCATGAACTTCATCACTATGTGTAGCCATGATATTCACTGTTACCGTATCCATCATCGATCAAGTGATGCATTTGGCACAGCATAGTGCTGCATTTGTAAAGCATGCTGATCTTTCACAAATTTGTGCTCATTTTGAACAATTTGTCATTCTGTTTGGAATTCTGGTTTTGGCTTTAGTAGTAATTTTCCATCTGTCATTAATAACCCTCTGCTTGTTTGTGACACCATGGTTTGGTTTGTCCAATTCATTTCCTAATCCATTTTTTTTTATTTTTAGGACAAGCCTGGGCTTTGTTTTATGTCTACAAGCTAAGTAGAAAGAAAGGCGACCTGCAAAATAAAACAATATGCTTACATGGTTGTTATTGTCAGTGTACAGTGAAATTCTTACTCACACATGCTAATCAATAAGCAAGTGGATGAGTGAGCACATCTACCATACCTCAAAACTTGTGTCTTCTTTAAAAAAAGATCTGAAAAATCTCAGAACGTGTTGCTGTTTATGTGTGCCTTTAGATACTGGTGGATATGCATGTCTATACATTAAGCAAGTCTTATGCAGAAATTATAAGGATGTAAACTTTAACCTACAAAACTGATTTTTGATTAGGCGACAGGAAACAAAGAGTACAGCAAGGAGGAGAATGCTAAGCATGGAGAGAGTTAATCAGTGGAGTCCCTGAGGGGATTTTCCATAGACTCTTACTTATTCTGATTAATATTAGATAGTTAGATAGTTAGTAAACTTTGGAAAGTTTTAGATGACACTAAAATCTGAGAGACAGCAGATACTGAGGAGGCAGCAGAAACAACTCAAAGCTAGGAGATCAGCTAGACGATTATAATGGTGTTTGTCATGAATTTCCAAATACATAAAAAACTCCACAGTCCAAGTGTCCAAGTGTCTTCATTTTAAAGATTTTACATACACATGTGCGTATGTTTTCCGACATAAAAGTCAAATAATGATATGCCTTAAATGTCTGTCTATCTAACAGGTCAGGTTTCTTTTTAGCTGTCTAAGTTCAATTTAAGGGCTGTTTTATTGTCATAACATTGAGAACATTTCATTAACTGTAACGTATAGGGAGTTTAAATGAATCAAGTTCAAACTAAGTAAAATAAGATAAATTTACCGATATCATTAACTTAAATGATTTGACTCTTACAACAATGTATGCCTGGTGTAATATTCAGGTGTGTGTTCGGCAAATAAGTTAACTGATACGAAATTTCACATTTGTATTTCACATTTAAGTTGTATTCTATAGTAATAGCTATAGTAAAATGCAACTTCATGTCTTAGTAGGGGGCGGCACGGTGGCGCAGTGGGTAGTGCTGCTGCCTCACAGTTAGGAGACCGGGATTTGCTTCCCGGGTCCTCCCTGCGTGGAGTTTGCATGTTCTCCCCGTGTCTGCATGGATTTCCTCCGGGTGCTCCGGTTTCCTCCCACAGTCCAAAGACATGCAGGTTAGGTGCGTTGGCAGTCCTAAATTATCCCTAGTGTGTGCTTGGTGTGTGGGATGGTGTGTGTGTGTGCCCTGCAGTGGGGCTGGCGCCCTGCCCGGGGTTTGTTTCCTGCCTTACACACTGGGATTGGCTCCAGCAGACCCCCGTGACCCTGTGTTAGGATATAGCAGGTTGGATAATGGATGGATGGATGGATGTCTTAGTAAGTTACATTAAATACATGTTTTTAACAACACATTACAATGGAGGTACAAACAGAGCAGAGATTATCTTGTGGGTGTCTCAACGGCTTTCATGCACAGAAAACTGCAATTCAAGTGATGTGAAAATGGCACCAATTGATGCTGTGGCAGACGGCTGGGCCCCTTACCTGGCCTGGACGCCTATGTGATGGAAGGACCAGGGGAGAGGACATGTGCAACACCTCCCCCAGAATACAAGAAGGAACCCCCCCCAGATTGTATCGGGGCCTGGAAACTCAACAATGCAGGGGCCCGTGGCCACCGCCGGGGGGCACCTGGACTGCAGCACCTCCACCACATCCGGGAGAGGATCACAGAGCACCTGGAGCACTTCTGGGTGCACTATAAAGGAGGAGCCGGAATCGGGTAGAAGGTGGACAAAGCTTGCGGGAGAGGAGTTGAGGTAGCAGAAGAAGAAAGAATGAGAGAAAGATGAGGAAAGGGAAGGACTGAGCTGTATCATTGTGGTGATTTGTGCACTCTGTCCTCGGAAGGCAACAAAAAGAAATAAACTCTGTGTAGTTTGCACTTGTGTGTGTATCTGTGACTGTCTGTGTCGAGGTTAGGGCGACGGTACGCACCCAAGGCTTCCACAATGTGTATTAATGGTGGAGGGTCTGTGACTAATTGTGTTTGTATTTGAAAGTAAACCCAATAGAGTACTATGCAATAATGGGCAACTAGAAAAAAAAAATCTATTATTGAAAAATGAGCAAGCATAGAATCAGCATCCATATTACCCTGTGACACCAGGAGATCAATCCAGTCTCATGACTAAACTAAATGAAGAGACCAACTTCAAGCATAGAGTTCGACATCGGAATAACTGTACCGGAAGCTATTTATATGGTTGCATCAATGACACAGTAGCGTCTAGCAACCAGATAGCAACTTATGCACAAAATGGCAGAACCTACACAAAGCAAAATGGCGTCAAGGGAATATTCTACCGCAATAAATTTTAAACTATATTTCTAAGTATGAAACTAAGCTTGTCCAAAGACTGCCAATAATTAAAAACATAACTAGCATGTCTTAATTTCTATTAAAAAATGTATTCTTTTCAGAATAAAAGTAAAATAACAGTGGATTCATAACATTACCACAGAAAGACATAGTAGCACTGAAAGCTGTGCACAGAAGAGCAGCCAAGTGTGTCACAGGACTAAAAAGACGTGTCGCAAAATTAAATTTTTTAGTCTCGGGCAGAGGAGACTGCCCCGGGGTCCTAATCCAAGTCTTCAAAATTCTCAAAGGCATTGATAAAGTAGATCCAACAGAACTCTTTTGGCTCAATAATGAATCACATACTTAGGGACATCAGTGGGAATTAAAGAGAAGTGGATTTAGGACTGAAGCTAGGAAGTACTTCTTTATGCAAAGGATTGTGGGAATCTGAACCAAACTACCGAGCCATGTAGTTGAATCAGAAGCCCTGACAGCCCCTAAGGAGTATCTGGAGGAGACATTGGGACAGCTTAGCTATTAACTAAACAAAGAAGCCTGATGGGCTGAATGGTCAAACTGTCAAATTTCTAGTGGCCATGTGTTCAATGTAAGACAGGATGTCCCCAGACTAAGAAAGGAAGCAAACATGAAGATCATAATTATTATTTTTTTGAATTTCATTATTTTGCTGTGTAAAATATGGCTTGGTTTATGGGTGATTTTATTTGATTTTTTTTTTTATTCATGGGTACTGCCATGTCATGTAGGCTGAAGGCATGACTTTATGTGGACATGGCATTGTGACATCTCTATTTAAGACTGTGGTGCTATCAAACATTTAATACTTTAACTAGAGAAAGAATATTTGAAACAGAGTTTCAAACGTTTGTCTTTGAAAGTTCCAACTTCATTTTTAGGATTTTTGATCTTAACCAATTACTTTTAGTGTCCTGTATTTTGATTACAGTTTGACTTTTTTAAAGCCCATTCATTTCCTGGCCCACTAATAAAAACAGAAAAAAATCATTATAATTTGCTATTACTTTAACATTCCAGCAGTAACCAAGTAACAAAAAAAACCTGCTAGGAATTTTCCCAAATGGAACTGGAAAAAATATCAAAAAACTTTGCCCTTTACCAAACTTGAAATTGTATTACTTTAACTGTAAGAAGAAAATTAATAAATGTTTGAAAAGGACAGTTAAAAAGAGCAGGAGCTTCATTTATAAAGTGTGTACAACTTCTCACTCAAGGGAACACTTGACTTGGGAAAACACATATTTTTGGAAACTTTGACCAATGCATATGCAACATTTTGGAGAAACTGGAAAACAATGACACTGGTAAAGAAGTAGGGAAAGGCAGCCATACCAGCAAAATGGAGGCTCATATGCATATAATTCATATCACTAAGCCATTATTATAATGTGCATTGATGTGAAAGCTCAAATGTGATGCATGAGATGTATTTTATCTCCCTTTTAAACAGGGCCAATGCTGTGTATTGCATTAAAAAAACTTTTTTATATTTTCCTCAGTTTATATCAGCTTCCTGTTGTCACTACTCAGAGAATTGGCTGACACATCAAAAATATCTCTGCCAAGCTTCACTCTGTCATGCCTGCAGTACTGGAAACCACTAACCGACCAAGGAGGCACTACACCCAGTTTTCATATGGTGTTTGTCTACACATACATAAAACATAATATGTTTTTGTCAACATTAAAAAGGCAATCTGCAGCCCAGTTTGATTCTCCCAACAAAATAATGCATAATTTACTGCTCTTAAATTGCAATAATAACCTAGCAAGAATGAAGCTGCTTTTGTTAACCGTAAGCTGTTACATTCCATTAATGCACAGCTTATCCAAGATGTGACTGGCAAATGTGATGTCTCAGTGGCCTGGGTCACCCCGTGATTCATTTATGTTGAGGTAAAGGAGCTTTCACATACGTGATGGTGCTGTACAGTATATGTTGACTGTCTTACTAGTAAGTTAATTGGCTGAACCCTCCATTTTACATATGGCCTGTGCTATTCATTGTAACAGCAGTCACGTCATTACATGTGCCAGGCGATAGCAGCTACCCGCTCAGACACGTGCACCTTACTCCTTTCAGTGACCCTAAGAATACAGAGGAGAGGTGCTATAATGCCTCACATGACTTTGTATGGTCAGTTGCTGAGCACACCCAGGTGATTTTGAATGCATGTGGCGAGGTCTTGATGTGTCAGTTGAGAAGCTGTTCGAGTAGCCAGTGAAGTCGTGCACCATCGTGACTGCATATGTGTGAGGTCGATTAGCATGCTCCATTTATGGATGTTTCAGGGTTGCGTTTGAGGCACACAAAATGATTGCGACTAAAATAAATGCATTGCGTAGAAATGTGCATATGGCAGGTTTTATATATATATATTTTGCCATACACATGTTCCTTTTTTATTGGCATGCACATATTTTCATGCTGGAATCTGCAGAATGTTTTATAAATGAGGCCCCAGGAAATGAAAGACTAAGATAAAGGAGGTGTCGTAAGTTGATGATGAAAAGCAGTAGAGCAAATACCAATATTAGGGAGTGAAATGATTTCCAAAAATTGAAGTAGACAAAATTCAAATCTAGGAAGATAGAGAAAAAATTGAAAAACAGAAAATTAGCACATGTGGATTTTTTTTTAAATATTCCAATACTAGGATGCAGCCAGTATTGCACTGCCATCTTTTATAGGTTGAACCAGCCAGGTCACATAACTGGCAAGAGCAAGACAATATGGTGAGATCCATATAAAAAGCTCACAAAATGGTGGCAACAAAAAAAAAAAATAGTACAAAATCATGACACAAACTAAGAACCCCACTGAGAAATGAACAATGTGCCCAGAATCCAATAAAGCAAAATAAAATATACCTAAACAAAGAAAAGGCAATGCAAAAAGTGAGGCTGTTAGACCGATATACAGAAATCCTATAGGGAACAATTCATACAGAGCAAACTAAAACTACACCGAATAACAAAAACTAGGTGCTTAAAAAGGTGAGTCTTATGGAAAAGCCAAACACCGAAAAAGAGTCTCTTGAACAACTTTGAGAATCCTAAAGGTAGCAAAAGTAAACTAGACCTGCTCAAATTAATGAACGAGGTAGAGGAACTCCCAATTCGATACAAAATTGGAAAGCACCACAAAGGAAGCCATTTCATTGGCACAACAAGACTCACAGCTTAGAATAATGGAACAGCAGGCCATGATGGGGAGCCTATGGACCCCAGAGTAACTTAGAATGAGAGCACCTTGACTAAATCTATAACAAGAGCTGGCATTGCTCTCTTCTCCAGGTTTCCTTTTCTTACTAGACTGCAAAAGAACTCACATACACATTTGCTGATATTTATTTCCCATGTCCTCTCCACACTAATACACCCAATGCTCCGATGTACTCACTAGCACACTTACCTGGCAGTCATGACACTTTTCCCTGTATATGTCCTTGCTGTCTCACGCTATGGCTCTTTATGTCTTCTTTGACTTTTCCTTTGTACGCAGCATTCTATTTTTCTAGTCAGTGTGCAGGGACTCTGGAAGTAATGCAACTGTAAACATCAAGGGAAGGTGCTTAGGAGGATCTGTAAGGGAATAAAGCTTTTGGGGCCGAGCAAGGCATAGTCAGATGGTGGTCCACTGCCATGTTACAGTCACTGTCTCTTATCCTCAATAAATGAGGCTTGTATCAGCACAGCACTTCAATAAAGATTTGGCTGAGACCTTAACTGTATGAAAAATTAATTGGTAGATGTGTCAGACTATCAAAATCTCCTCCACAAAGGAGTTCAGAATTGACTGTTCAGAGGCCATCCTCTGATTTATGCTATACAATAATGTGGGAATAGGGAGCAATAAAGCCCTGCATTACTCTCACTCACTCACTCACTCAATTTACATATACTGTACACACACACACACACACACACACACATTCATACAGTATCTAACAGAATGCATGAATGTACAAAGATATCAGGCTATGTCAGGGGTCCTCAATCACGGTTTTTGCTCCAACCCAGTTGCTTAATAAAAAGCACTTATTGCTAAAGTAACACTTCTGCTTCACTTTAGTGATTTTGAGCCCTTATTGCTTAATTTTGTCTTAAACAGCTATTTTAATTGCTCCTTATTATCAATGACATGCAAATGACAAGAGAGAGCAGCATTTCTCCATTTAGCTTATTTACATTTACACGTGTGTATTTATCTGCACTGTTGGGTTTAATTAAATACTTGGAAGAAAAATGAAGAGAAAAAAGTGAAGGACTGAGAATTACTCGTCCATTTTAGCCTTCAAATCATTTGCATGATAGAAAGGGAAAGAAAATCTAGGATATGAGAATGACCTGACATAGCAGAGTTAATTTAATTTCATAGCTTGTTAGTGCTTTATTGGCAAAAATTGCTTTCTAATTAAGCAACCAGGTCAGAACAAAAACCTGCAGCCACTGCGGTTCTCCAGGACTGGGATTGAGGACCCCTGGGCTAGGTTACTGGTTTGAGATGGCTATGGCTCTGGCAAAGAAACTATTGAGGTGTCTGCTAGTTTTTGTTTTAATTGATTTAAATTAATTTAAATCACATATTAATCAGATTATTAGGACAGCATTTTTCACTTAAGAAATACAGCAAATGTTAGACCTCTTATAACTTTTCAAGATGGTGAAAAATTAGTTCACGCTTTTGTTTTTAGTCGACTAGATTCCTGTAACACACTCCTCTCAGGACTACCCAAAAAAAGACATCAATCGATTGCAATTAGCGCAGAATGCAACTGCCAGAATCTTAACTAGGAAAAGAAATTCTGAGCACATCTCTCCAGTTTTGATGTCACTGCACTGGTTACCTGTGCCATTTAGAATTGACTTTAAAATACTGCTTATGGCTAACAAAGCCTTAAATAATCTTGCTCCATCCCATATTTCGGAATGCCTTTCACCTTACACTCCAAATCGTAACCTTAGATCTTCAAATGAGTGCCTGCTTATAATTCCATGAACTAAACTTAGAAGTGGTGAGGTGGCCTTCTGCTGTTATGCACCTAAAATCTAGAATAGCTTACTGATAGAAATTCGACAGTCTAATACAGTGGAGCACTTTAAAAAACTACTAAAAACCAATTATTTTAATGTGGCTTTCTCATAGCTTCATTTTATTGTAACCCTGATATACTGTATATGCATTTAATTATCATTATCATTCATGGTGGCTCTGAAATCCATACTAACTCCTACTTTCTCTGCTGTTCTTTTTCTGTTTTTCTGTGGTGGTGATCTGCACCACCACCACCTGATCAAAGGACCGTGCTGTCCCTAGATTAATGGATTATAATCCATTATCATCTAATTCTTCCATGTGAAGCCTGAAAACCACGAGGACTGATTGCGATCATTTATGTTAGGTAGAATGCCTAGAGGGGGCCGGGTGGTCTCATGGCCCCAGAACCCCAGCAGATATTGTTTTTTTTTTTTTCTCCAGCAGTCTGGAGTTTTTTTTTGTCCCCCCTGGCCATCGGACCATACTTTATTCTTTGTTAATTAGCGTTGCCTAATTTTATTTTTATATTTGTTTCTTTTTTCTTTTTTTCATCTTGTAAAGCACTTTGAGCTACATCATTTTATGAAAACGTGTTATGGAAATAGATGTTGTTGTTTTTGTTGACCTGAAGCGCTTACCAGAGGGGTTTTTGGATTAAGTGATGACCTAAATGAGATGAGTCTTTGGTGATCCTTATAACATGGTTAGTGACACAAGATGTCTGCAGGTCTGCCACAGATGGAGACCACAGCCAATTATTTTCTCAGCAGACGTCACCACACATTGTAATTTAGATTTAGAGTGTGCCATTGCTGAACCAAACCAGACAGCAATGGAGAATAGTATTACTTTTTCAATTATGGCTTGGTAAAATTGAACTAGGATTGACTGGGAAATATTAAATTTCTTTAGTTGGCATAAGAAGTAAAATCACTGCTGTGCCTTTTTAGTGAGGTAGGTGGTGTTAAGGTCCCAGCTGAG
This sequence comes from Polypterus senegalus, assembly GCF_016835505.1. Classification (NCBI taxonomy): domain Eukaryota; kingdom Metazoa; phylum Chordata; class Cladistia; order Polypteriformes; family Polypteridae; genus Polypterus; species Polypterus senegalus. Next base: position 43,495,469 of record NC_053156.1, on the reverse strand, counting down.
AGTGTTTCTGATAGTTGTGCCCAAAAACTTGAAGGATTCCACCATAGTGACAGGAGAATCATTCATTTCTAGTGGGAGAGGTTGTAACTGCTGTTTGAGAAAGTCAATAACCATTCCGACTGTCTTTAGAACATTAGAACATTAGAACACTCTAGACGAGAACAGGCCATTCAGCCCAACAAAGCTCACCAGTCCTATCCACTGATTTCTTCCAAAAAAACATAAAGTCGAGTTTTGAAAGTCCCTAATGTCTTACTGTCTACCACACTACTTGGTAGCTTATTCCAAGTGTCTATCTTTCTTTGTGTAAAGAAGAACTTCCTAATGTTTGTACGAAATTTACCCTTAACAAGTTTCCAACTGTGTCCCCGTGTTCTTGATGAACTCATTTTAAAATACAAGTCTCGATCCACTGTACTAATTCCCTTCATAATTTTAAACACTTCAGTCATGTCACCTCTTAATCTTCTTTTGCTTAAACTGTAAAGGCTCAGCTCTTTTAATCTTTCCTCATAATTCAACCCCTGTAGACCTGGAATCAGCCTAATCGCTCTTCTCTGGACCTTTTCTAGCTGCTATGTCCTTTTTGTAGCCTGGAGACCAAAACTGCACACAGAACTCCAGATGAGGCCTCACCAGTGCATTATAAAGGCTGAGCATAACCTCCTTGGACTTGTACTCCACATATCATGGTGCTATATAACCTGACAGTCTGTTAGCCTTCTTAATGGCTTCTGAACACTGTCTGGAAGTCGATAGCTTAGAGTCCACTATGACTCCTAAATCCTTCTCATAAGGAGTACTCTTGATTTTCCGACCACCTGTTGTGTATTCAAACCTAACATTTTTACTTCCTATGTGTAATACTTTACATTTACTGACATTAAATTTCATCTGCCACAAATCTGCCCAAGCCTGTATGCTATCCAAGTCCTTCTGTAATGATATAACGGATTCCAAATTATCTGCTAATCCACCTATCTTGGTATCATCTGCAAACTTAACCAGCTTGTTACTTATATTCCTATCTAAATCATTTATATATATTAAAAATAGCAGCGCCTAGCACTGACCCCTGTGGAACACCACTCTTAACATCGGCCAGTTCTGATGAGGTTCCTCGCACCATCACCCTCTGCTTCCTGTGTTTGAGCCAATTCTGCACCCATCTAAAAACATCACCCTGAACTCCCACTTCTTTTAATTTGATGCCCAACCTCTCATGTGGCACCTTATCAAATGCTTTCTGAAAGTCCAGATAAATAATATCATAAGCTCCACTTTGATCGTATCCTTTTGTTGCCTCCTCATAGAATTCCAGCATGTTAGTAAAACACGACCTCCCTCTTCTGAACCCATGCTGACTGTTCAGAATAACTCCTGTCCTTGCCATGTGTTGCTCAATCTTATCCTTAATAATTCCTTCCATTAATTTTCCTGTGATGCATGTTAATCTTACTGGCCTATAGTTGCTTGGATCTGCCCTGTCACCTTTTTATATAATGGGATGATATCTGCCATTTTGCAGTCCTTTCGGAATCTCTCCAGTGCACAGTGACTTCCTAAAAATGTGTCAAGGGTTTATATATGTATTCACTAGACTCCTTAAGAACACAAGGATAAATATTATCTGGGCCTGGTGATTTGTTTGATTTCATCTTATTTAATCTGAGCAGCATTTCCCCCTCTACAATTTCCAAATTCCTAAGTAGTCATGTTTACCTCTGGGAGGTTATCCACTTGCTCACTTATAAACACCTCAGAAAAACCGAAGTTTAGGGCATCTGCTATTTCACTCTCTGTATCTTTTAATTCCCCTTTACTATTCCTAATGCACTTGACCTCCTCCTTGACTGTTCTTTTACTACTAAAATACTGAAAGAATCTCTTGGGGTCTTCTTTCGCCTTATCTGCTATATTCCTCTACAACTGTCTTTTAGCTTTCATGATATCCTTCTTAATGGTTGCCCTCATGTTCTCATACGCGCTACAATTCACTTTGCAGTCATTAGTCTTATATGCCTTATGCAGCAGTTTTTTCCTTTGCAACTTCTTTTTTAAATCTTTATTAATCCACCGTGGAGTTTTTTTTTGTTTCCTATTAATTCCAAATTTAGGTATGTAAATGGAGGTATTGAGCACTATGTTGTTGGAAGCACACCAAGACACAAGACGAGACACCTCTTTTCTATAAGGTGTTTCCTTGCCATTAGTAATAAGACCAATAATGGTGGTGTCATTAGCAAAGAAAATAATTTTAACTGAAGGATCAGTGGACTTACAATTATTGGTGTACAAGGAATAAAGTAGGGGGCAAAATACACAGCCTTGAGGGGCACCTGTGCTAATATGGAGACAGTCAGAGTCAGGTGGGAGCCCAGACGAAAGTATTGTTTCTGATTTACCAGAAAACTATAAATCCATTTAAAGATGGAAGGATTCAGTTCAGTCTGAAGCTTAGTTAACAACTGTTTAGGAACAATGGTGTTAAAAGCTGAACTGAAGCCAACAAAAAGTATTCTGGCATAAGTTCCTTTACTGTTCAGATGCTCCAACACAAAATGAAGGCCCATATTGGTAACAGGTCTATTTGTTTGATATGCAAACTGAAAAGGGTCAAGATCACTAACAGTAACAGACTTCAGATGGGTTACAACAAGCCATTCAAATATTTTCATTAGAACTGAAGTAATATATAAAACCATTTTGCAATCTCTCCCTTTCAGTGGGTATACCAACATCTCAGAAAAGGAGTGGAAGGCAGCAATGCACAGAATTCACTTGAGCTCCATATGCGCAAAGCATAGAATTATTCAACTTAAAATTATTTATCGAGCGCATCTGTCAAATTTAAAATTGTCCAAAATGTTTCCAGGGCAAGATCCAACCAGCGAATGTTGCAATCGAGCTCCAGCCTCACTGGGTCACATGATTTGGGCCTGCACCAAATCAACAACATTCTGGACCAAAATCTTTAAATGTCTTTCAGAGAGCCTTGGTGTCACAATCTCTCCTAACCCATTAACAGCTGTGTTTGGTGGACTTCCAGATGGGCTTAAAGTGGAGAAGGACAAACAAACTGTGATTGCCTTTACTATACTATTGGCTTATCTTGATCAACTGGAAGAATCCTAACTCAGTGTTTCTCAGCCATTAAGTATTTGCAACCGAGTGTTCATAACAGTTTTAATCGCGCCCCCCTAACATTTTTTTGAAACGTATATGCATAATTTTTTATACCTACTTAACTTTTATCAACATTTATCTAGCTCTATATTCATTGTTCTAGTATCAGAATGTAGTTTAAGTTATTTTGTTTTGGTTTCAACAGATATTTTTTTTCATATTTTTGATTCTTGTTTTCTTTTTTTCACAACTTTGCGCCCCCCATTTTTGTTACTTCGCTACCCCCTTGGGGCCCGCCCCACAGATTGAGAACCACTGTTGCAACTTATCTCTATTAAGTCAGTGGGTAACTGATGTTATATACTATTTGAAACTGGAAAAAATCTAATTCTCTTTTAGAGGAACTGTGCAAAACTTGTTCAAAACCTGGCAGGATCTGATCAGTAACATTTTAGAATAATCATTTTAAATGAGGACGCTGATTCCCTCCCCATTTTCTTCTATTTATTTTTATTCATTTATCTATTTACTTATTTTTACTAGTTTAAAGTTTTACTCTGCTGGCCTTGCTTTCTTTCTCATGGGTGGGAGTTGATTTGTTGTTAAACTTGACTTGCTTGTATGGAATGTTATTTGATTTTAATAAAATCAGATGAGTCGAGAGGTTCTTGAGCGGGTGCTTTAAACATTTACCAGCGGCAACAAAACGGCAGACGGTGATGATATCACGTGGGACACGATTACGCATTAGCACTCCCGCTGAGCTCCACTGGACTGACTTGTTTGTGCTCATGAGTCGCGCAATTCCCTGAAAAGAGTCGTTCAAGACATCACATTCTTTAATTGAAAAGGACGAAGAGGGGTGAGACTTTTGTGAAGAGGTGGCAGGGGTTAAAACTACTTCAGAGGTAGAGGAGCACAGCAATTGTAGACTTTCAGCTCCTTGTTGTTCAAATGTGCCATAAAACTTGTTAGGTTTGTCAGGGAAGGATGAATCTGAGTAAACATTGGGAGATGTCTTTTTGTAATTAGTAACAGACTGAAGGCTATTGTTTGCTGAGCAACTGAAGCTTCCGTTTATTTGATGCACTCAATGAAGCACTAAATCAATTAATTAAATACTTAGCTACGCACTTTGCTCACCCTATGAAAAACTCTCTTGTTCAACCAATCAATGAAACGATCAATAATATCTTCACTCTGGTCATTTAGACATATGTGTAATTTTGCCATAGTTTTACTTTAAGTGCTCATCTTTCTTTTGTGATATTCTTACTAATTTGTTCTAATTTTTCAGGAAGATTCTCATTTAGTTGTATCCTAATCATGATAATTAACAATAAGTGGAGTAGACATTGGTGGCAATGCCACTGAATGCCAAAAGGCTTCACTTACGCCAGTGTCACACTCACTAGTGTGCTCATTACTAAGTAACAGCTTAAATAACCAGAATGACTGCAAAAGAAGCTACTGTAAGATATAGATGACAATATTAAAAATCAAAATAAAGTGCCATTAAAATCCACCATGTAACAAATTGAAATACTCATTATACTCCAATAAGCATTTTATCAAATCCAGATTTGTAATTCTTTGTAAAGATTAGGAAACAGCAGCTTGATTAATTATGGCAGGAGTTCAATTAAAAGGAGATGTTGGATAAAATGAAAACCTTCAGCCACAGTGGGACTGAACTTGAGAAGCGTTGCCGTAGATCAGTAAAGTGTTTTGGATCGAGGACTACTTTTGTCAATATCAAAAATGTGGAGTACGGCAACAGCCACTTATTACTGAAAATATCATGTTAGCGGTATCGCTTTTTCTTTTTTTACATGTACACATGAAAAATATTGCAGTGACTTGAAGTATAAAGAAGACGAACTGACAAACAGATCCTTATAATGAGATAGTAGGCTTGAAGAGGACTGTTTATTGGAAAGCACCTCTTTAATTCAAGTGCCTGCCCTACTCCTGCTGTTATGCCTTTGGAAGGACAACAGAAACTGAGCACTGACAGAAGTCTGTCAAACGCACCCTACTCCTCAGTCTCTGTCTGTGTTGAAAGCTGATTCTCATACTTCTACTGGATGAGCAACCATGCTGGCTCCTTTTTGGTGGTTTTACCTCCAGGTCTCCGCACTTCGCTGGTTGTCTTCTCTCAGATCTGGGTGGCATACACTATTTCTATTTGAATCTCATGCCTTCCAGGTGCTCGACCTTGCCCACTGTCACACACATGTGCATGGGAGGCAGGTAAAAGGACCAACAGATGGTAATTCCACGTCAGGCCTGGGGATGATGGGGAGCACTAACCCTTTCTTTGTTATCTCTGCAGACCAAACATGGGAAACTGTGCCTGGTTCCTATGACGTCACTTCCTGTTCCGGCCCCCAAGAACACTGTTTCTGGTTCCGGCCCTGATGACGTCACTTCCTGTTCCAGCCCTGAGGACATCATTTCTGCCGACCTGCCTTAAAAGCAAGACAACCTTCACCTTTATTCAGATCTGTTTTGGACACAACTCTATACACTAATGTGCAACATATTTGCCTTTTGCAGCCAGGATTTAAATATACGGGTGGCTGTCCCAAAACTTTTTTGTGTGCCAAGGCTATTCATTTCACACCACCTAGAAGGAAAGCCTGCAATACAAAGCAAATTTTACTGGGTTTATATTTCTAAATCCCAGATGATCCATAGTAAGTCCCTGAAGATGGTGTTATGGCACACATGCATGAAAGAGAGGAATCAATCACAACAGCCACAGAGGATCAGAGCAGGAAGGAGAGGTGTAGAAGTAAAAGATGCTATCATCTGCTAGATAGTCATTGGTCATTGGCTTAGAGCCATTTCATGTGGTCTAATCAGCAAGAACGTTCTTTTAAGAAAAATGGCTAGGTCAATCCACAGACCACCTGACACATGCTTACATACCCCAGTGATCCAGGAACCACACTTTTAGAATCACGTCTTAAGTGGCAGCTAGAGAACAGAGCAAGAGGAGAAGACTTTGTCAAGTGTCAGGGGTAACCTGGGTAAGTAAATCAAACAAGCGCCATCTTATCAGCCATGTGCTTGTGTGGTGGTCTGGCTGTGTAATCTTAGGCACTGGCTTTAGCCTCCAGTCTATGAGGAAGTGTCGGAATGAATCTCACCACAATCATGCTTGTAAGTGACTCTTAAGGTGTCTTATCTACAACACATTACATCTCTGATGTCTTTCTTGAAGGGAAATATTGTATTGTGGTGTGGTGGCCAAGGCACCTTACTTAAACCACAAGGTTCCTTCCATAGATTTTTGTGAATGACGGGCATTCCAGATGTCCACATGACCATCATCATTAAATTTATCCATATAAAGCCTGAAAACCATGAGGACTGATTGAGACCATCTTTTTTAGGTAGAATGGCCAGTGGGAACTTGGTGGTCTTTTGGCTTTGGAATCCCTGCAGATTTTAATTTTTTCGCCATCCTAGATGGAATTGTTGTTATTTTTTCTGTCCTCCCGGCCATCTGACCTTACCTTTCTCTTTGTTACATACTGTATAATATTATTGCCTAATCTTGTTTTTTATGTTTGCTATTAACTTTCTTTTTATTCCATCTTGTAAAGTACATTGAAATACATTGTTTGTATGAAAATGTGCTATAGAAATAAATATTTTTGTTGTTACCCTAAGCAAGTTGGGCTCTAAATGTAAGCCTGTATGGTGTGCCTGAACTTGTAAGTCACATTAGATAAAAATGTCAGCCAACCCTGTCTGGAAGTTTATGGTGTGATTTGGACCGACCACCATCTTCCTGCTTGATCCAAAAGGAACAATCTCCAGGCACTAAGTAACTCATCAAAAAAGATTAAATATTAAAAATCCACCCAGTGCCACTATTCCTCCTAAACAGCTATGAACTGCAAAGATGCTTCTTCTAGGTTTCTCCTCATTACCAGCCAGTTTTTATTTTTGGGCTCCCTAACTATCTTGCTGCTGTGAGAAACACTTTTCAGGACTGTACTCCACAACAGTCAAAGGACTCTGATCTGATATGGTTAGTACAAAGTGACTTGCAAGATAGGGACCAATCGTTGATGGAACACCAGTTGAGAGAGGATCAGTTTAGACCCTGATTAACCTACCACACCTTTGTAGTGGAACGTGGAAGAAAACTATAAACAAATCTATATCAGCATTGTAGAGTTTGTGCAAACTTCACACAATAATTCAACACACGTCATTAGGGGGACATCATGGTGTCATCTTAGATTGCATAAAACTTAACATTTTAAGAGAGTACTGTGCTTGGGGAATAACCTAAAGGCTTGTGTGAGTGTAATTTACCGTCAAGACATGAGGGGGAACTATGAAATAATGTTCTCTCTCGCCCCTCTCCTTCTGCACAAAGGAAGATTGACGCCTCTCCCAATGTGATGTCAATTCTGGGGTCAGATCACCTTGACCCACCTCTTCTTCCCAGAATCCATCATAAGAGGAAACAATGCCATCTTGATTGTGTCACACACGTGCGCTTAGGGAGCAGCTGACAGGCTCAACGATGCGGGACAACACAAGGAAAGTGGGTTTTGTACAAGGCACTAATGTCTCTCTCTCTTGTTCAACAGAAAAGGGGAAGAATAAAACAAACCATAAGAAGACTGGCAGATGATTCCATTCATCCGTTAAAACCACTGCACCTCCGGCCTTCCCATTCCATTCCATGTCATGTCCGCTCGACCTTCTTCCTAGCATTCCCTCTGTGTTCAATTTCCTGTCAGTCTCTGTGTATAAACGTCACTCATGCACTGCAATTTGTCCATTGTATGATTCATTATTTCAGTGAATGCATAAGCCAGGGAAGGCTATTTTGAATCTGACAGTATACGGGGCTCATACCCCAAACCTTTATGAGTGTGTTGTCCACTTCTTTTCACAAATGATTTCAAGGACTTCTCAGTTTTGTGCATTACCACATGTTTCATTTTTATGCCTTTTACATAACTTTAATATACAGGTGCCTCAGACTCTTTATCTTGTGCTCTTGTCTCTTTTACTGTACAAAATCTAACAATAAATGTCACCACCAAGCAAAAGCAAAGGAAACTGAGGTTCTTCATACAAGGCCCACAATCCTCAGACTCTTACCTGCTGATGGCAATGGCTGACAGCCAGTGCCATGCAGTCCTTCAGTTCTTATTAATGCAAGGAGTTGTGCAGCCCTCAGAGCTGGCAGTCACCAGATAGTTGTGCCAGTCAGAGAATGGGGCCAGCATTTCATTCATTTTTCTTTATTCCCAAATTCTTTAAATCTGGGATCTGATCTGGTGCCACCATTCTTATCAATGGACTCCAGCTGGAGGAGTGAGAATGTCTGTAATGAGTTGAGACTGAGATATATGGAGTGTGCTCAACAGAAATCTCAACTACATAAGATATTTGGTAGATCGCTCTGGCCCTTTGACCAAATCTGATGGATGGGAGCTCATCTAAAGGAGACTGAGCCAACTAGCTCTTTGAGGGAGTGGCATTGGGAATGCTGATTTCACTCATGAAGCCTTACATCAACCTCAAGGGTTTGTGGGATAGGCCCCCAAAAAAGCGTATTAGACATTTAGATTTGGAATGGAGTAGGAGGCCCTGATGTGTCCCAAATAATAAGAAAGAAAAACAGAATTTGTTTGTAATGTGAGAAATGAAATCACATTCAGTGATGAAGTGAACAGCAAAGGAGGAAAATCATCCATTTTGTTTGTTTAATGTCAGACAGGCACAATACGTTGAGTCTATCAAATGAAAAGTGCATTAGCTTGTATTGCAGACCACATGATGGCACCATGATTGGAAATCACTCAGCACCTCACTCCTCTCAGTTTTACATCTGGTCTACTTATCACCCATGCATGCCTGATCACCATGGGCATTCAGTCGTAGTGCTCCTCGTCTCTAGAACTCTCCTATCACAAAACATTTGAGACACAGATTCCCTACCTGTTTTCAAATCTCATTTTAAGGCTTATATGTTTAGATTAGCTTGCACTACATGACCTTAGGCTGTATTCTTATTGCTGTATTTTCAGTTCCATATATACAGATATATGTATATTATGTACAGTATATGTGTGGGGCGGCACAGTGGCGCAGTGGGTAGCGCTGCTGCCTCGCAGTTAGGAGACCCAGGTTTGCTTCCCGGGTCCTCCCTGCGTGGAGTTTGCATGTTCTCCCCGTGTCTGTGTGGGTTTCCTCCGGGTACTCCGGTTTCCTCCTACAGTCCAATGACATGAAGGTTAGGTGCATTGGCGATTCTAAATTGTCCCAAGTGTGTGCTTGGTGGGTGTGTGTGTGTGTGTGTGTGTGCGCGCCCTCTGGTTGGCTGGCACCCTGCCCGGGGTTTGTTTCCTGCCTTGCACCCTGTGTTGGCTGGGATTGGCTCCAGCAGACCCCCATGACCCTGTAGTTAGGATATAGCAGGTTGCATAATGGATGTACATGTGTATGTATACATGCATGTTTTTGTTGGTTTTATAACTTTTATTATCTGTATGGTATCCTTGGGTGTTTAGAAAGGCGCCCTGAAATAAAATGTATTATTATTACTATATATTCACATGCAGATGCTGGCCTTGAACCTGGAACCGCTGACACAGGAAGTGGTAGCTTATCCAGCTGAATTAAATAGGTTCCCCTTCTTGTGAAAAGCAATGCAGGAGCTTTTATATTCCCACAGAAGATCAAGATTGCTGCATATCCATACTAGTGATGGGTGATTTGCGAATGATTTGTTCTTTTTGAATAACTCTTTTCAGTGAATCATGGGAATCGATTCCTGAGCATGAAGTAGAGCTGAACGAGAGTGCTAAAACACATACATGACGCTATGAGCCTCTTTCATTTAGATGTTTAAACCGCAAGTGAAATTACCACCCATCTGATTCATGATTGCTTCTAGTTAGAGCTACGGTTATGATCTGAAGTTTACATGCACTCATCATGGACATGAATGTCATGGTAATTGAGGGCTGTCATTGAACTTTACCTTTTCTGGGGTGGAATGATTGTAGGAAATACATCATTAATGACTCTTGGTGAACAAGTTTGAATTTATTTTGGAATTTATAAATTCTACACAGGATTAAAATTATACATACAGGCTCAAATATATGCACATACATCCTGTTACATTTTTAAATAAGCAGGTTCTGCAATGTCTTTCATGGTGACAGAGCCAAGGCCTATTAAATTCTAAATAGTGATCATGTTTGATTAGCTTTTCTGTGCCAGCAAAAAAACGGTTTGCTTGACAGGACTCTTTGGATTGACCAACACTCCGAACCATGGGAAAGTCCAAGTAGCTCAGTGAAGATCTAAGAAAGAGAAATGTAGATTTACACAAGTCAGGAAGGTCTCTTGAAGTCATTTGTAATCAACTGCAGATTTCAAGATCATCAGTTCAAACAATTGTACCTTAGTACAAGTTATTGTGAGGTGTCCCCACTTCGCCAGATGAAAACCCAAATTGTCAATCTCAGCTGAGAGAAAATTGGTTAAGATATTCAGGAACAACCCAGGAACCACCAAGGCCTAAGCTCACCATGAACTGGAAACTGCTGGAGCACCAGTGTCACTGTCTACTGTCAAGTGAGTTTTACATCGCCATGAACCGAGAGGATGCCATCCATAAAAGAAGGCCCAGTGCCAAAATCAAAACCTTCAAGTTTAACTGAATTTTGCAGCTGCCCACATAGACAAGCAGAAAACCTTCTGGAGAAAAGTTTTATGGTCAGATGAGACAAAGATTGAAATGTTTAGCCGCAATGACAAGAGGTGTATGTCTGGCCGATTAAAGGTAAGGCTTTCAAACCCAAGAGCGTTGTACCAGCTGTGAAGTATGGAGGTGTCAGCATTATGCTCTGGGGCTGTTTGCTGCCAGTGGTACTGGTACATTGCACAAGTTGGATGGAATAATGAAGAAGGAGAACTACCTCCAAATTCTTCAACATCACCTCAAATCACCAGCTAGACGCTTGTAACTTGGACACAATTGAGTGTTTTAGCAGGACATTGACCTCACGCACACATCAAAACAGGTTGTGGAATGGATAATGGCCTTCCCAAAGCCCAGACCTCAACCCTATTGAAAATTTGTGGACTGTGTTTAAAAGCCATGTCTGTGCCAGGAAACCAACAGATTTAAATGAACTCTACCAATTCAGCCAGAATTATGCCAGAAGCTTGTTGATGGCTACCAAAAGCATCTGCTCGAGGTGCAACTTGCTAAGGGACATTCAACCAAATATTAATTGGTTTGTGTGTATATTTTTGAGCCTACGTGGAGTTTAGAAAATCCCGAATAAATTCAAACTTGGTCATCAAATTCTTGTTTTTTTAGAGTCACAAACAATGCATGTTGCACAATCATTCTTCCTCAGTAAAGGAACAGCTCAAAGAAATCATTGAAAGCCCACAATTACCATGACATTCATGTCCATGATGAGTGCATGAAAACTTCTGACCACAACTGTAACTCATCATCGGCAATTGAGCACTCTGTCATTGACCACTCTATAATTCATCCTACAAGTACCATGCGATAATAACACATTTATATTTGAATACTTTAATTATGTTATACAATTCATTGTTGGAATCATTTTAAACAGGATACTGTATATAAACATAATTTGAGACTCTGGCCACCAGGGGTGCACCAGCTCCCCAAACAGGAACATTTCCTGCACAGCACATGTTTATTTTGGATGTGGGAAACATCTTCCAAGTTTTCCCACTTGCACAGCACAGTATACAAAACAAGTGCAGTCAATAAAACAGCAATTTGTCTCTGTGTCTTCCTTTTCTCTCCACTCCTCAACCGGTTAACCTAATCCTTCTCTTCCTGACCATGGCTCTTGGAATTAAGGTGGGCGGCTCCCTTCATGCTGAACCTGGGAGGTCTCTAGGTGGCTCATTAGGAAGGCCTGGAATCTCTCCCAGGTGTGGTGAAAGCTCAAAGTTGCCTCAGCAGCTTCCGCAGCTCCCCCTGGCGGCACCCATGAAATTCAAGTGAGCTGAGCCGACAAATACCAATTCCCATATGGCCCTGTGGGAATCCGAGGCACTGGGGGGCTGCAAGTAGCCGTTCAGGGGAGATAGCGCCCTTCAAATGCCATCCCCCCTGTCCTTCCTTTAACGAGGCATCCTGGCCAGATAAAGATGCAGGCCATCTGTCACAAGACTAATACATTTATGTCCTTTTGAGCATTCAACAAATTTGTCACGCTGAACCATACAAAAATGATATTATAACAGTTATTTGGCTTCATATCTTCCCAATTCAACATCTTACTGTCTAATATATCTGTGATCTTCACATTTGCTACTGTCACAGGTTAGTCAACATCACTTGTTTCATACAGGAGTGGTCATAATGTTTTGGTGTGTTAGTGTATGTGTTAATGGTGTGAAGTTTGAAGACATGTCAAAGATGCTCCATTGGATTGAGATCTGCAGAATGTGGAGGCCAGGACAACACCTTGAACTTTTCAACTATTACAGAACAGTTTGTTCAATGTGGCAGGGTGCTTTATTCTGCTAAAAAAATGCCACTTCCAAATGGGAATGCCATTGCCATTAAGTGGTACCTCATCAAATTAATATCCACATGAATTCTCAACAGAACATCGCCCAAAGCACCACACTATGTCTACCAACTTTTTCCCACAGTGCATCTTAGCGCAATTTCTACTCCCGGCAAACAATACACATGTGCCCAGCCATCCACATTTTGCATCATAAAATAGGATTGTTCAGACTAATAACCTTCTTACATTTTATCCAGTGTCTAGTTCCCACACTTGCACGCCCATTGTAGGCACTTCGATGGTGGACAGGAGTAGGAATTGGACTGGCCTGTGGTTATACAGTATAGCAGGATTCGATACACAGTGTGTTGTGATACATAACTCCCATAGTCATCACTAAAGTTATCAATGATTTGTACCACAGTAGCCCTTCTGCAGGTCTGTACCAGATGGGATAGCCTTCATTGACCTCTGGCATTGATGACACTTGGCTACCTAACACCCTGTCAGCAGTCTGTGGTTTTTCCCTTCTCAGACCACTCTCAGTAGTTACTCACAATGGCTGAACAAGAGCACCTCACAAGCCTTTCTGTTTTGGAAATGCTCTGACCCAGTCATCTGGCTACAAACATTTGGCTTTATCAAAGTCACTCAGGTCTTTACCCCGTCCATATCTTCTGCATTCAACATCATCAACTATATGTCAATATATCCCCAATCATGACATACACTGTTGTTAAGAGATCATTGCTGACCCCCTTCTTTTTGACATCCACTGCACGCCCAACCTGCCTGGAAAGGGGGCTCTCTTTGAACTGCCTTTACCAAGGTTTCTTCCATTTTTTCCCTACAAGGTTTTTTTTTTGGGAGTTTTTCCTTGTTTTCTTAGAGAGTCGAGGCTGGGGGGCTGTCAAGAGGCAGGGTCTGTTAAAGCCCATTGCGGCACTTGTCTGATTTTGGGCTATATAAAAATAAATTGTATTGTATTGTATTGTATTCTCATCAGACTATGTGCTAATGGTGTAAATTTTGCTTGCAGTAAAGCACCTTTTGTTTGGAAAATGTGTTTTTGTGAAATTAAATTTTAAGCTTTTATGCAAACTCAGTTTTGCATGTATCATTTCACTCATCACTAATTATTATGATGATATGAGAGAACACACTGGTACTGTAATTATGGCTTCTGAATCACAGCTCAAGAGTGCTGAGTTTGAATCTGTCTATTGTAAAATAGTAGACAAGGGTCAGAAAAAGATTTGGGTCACCAGCTGGTGATCCACATATAATTGCAGGTTAAATAACAGTTTTTTAGTTAAATGAAAAAAATGACATATTCATAGATTCCAGTCCATCAGTTGACTCACTGCATGATGGCAAGTCTGGCGTTTTTAAGGCTTCAGTTGATCTTACAAGGCGGAGCTAAGAGGTGGAACTGGAAGTGACCTCACAGATCCTCAACATTCAGAGCTTCTAATCTGTAGATGGAAAAGAACAGGATGCAAATAACAGTGCCACCTCTGGACCTAAGATGGTATTGTCGACAAGACACAAGCCCTTTAAATGCCTCCTACTGTAGTAGCATAGTAGCAGCTTCTATCTATCTATCTATCTATCTATCTATCTATCTATCTATCTATCTATCTATCTATCTATCTATCTATCTATCTATCTATCTATCTATCTATCTATCTATCTATCTATCTATCTATCTATCTAATCCCTCCTGTCTGAAGACAATGCCCTTGTCAGTACTAATGCGTCATATCATGTATTTTATTCATCCATTCGGTTCCAAAGCTACTACATAAACTGAAGATGAAGTATCTGGGTGCTGTTCCCCAAACAGCCCAGGTGCTGTTCCCCAAACAGCCCAGGTGCTGATCTACTCTGACCTCTTTGGCGTTAGGACTGAGCTGCCAGGGAAAGTGAAAGGCAGAGTGAGGCAGTGAGCTCAGCTGTTTGAACAACAGGTGCAGTTTTCTGTCGTTTAATTTGCTAAATCATCTGGCATGTAGTGCTCAGGTGTCCCGGGGCCCAGTTTAGAGTGATGTGCTAATGAAAGGCTGTTATTCTTGCAATTGGAAAATCAGACAATTTTCCAAGCTCCCTTTCAAGAGCAGCACTAGCAGAGGGACTTTTTTTTTTTTTGTGTGTGTGACGGCCAGAGATTTGTTTCCTGGACTCGCTTCTAGGCCTTGACATGTGATGAACTGCTGCCCCCGCTTAACTCCAAATTAGAATGATGGGGCGTGCAGATGAAAGCCCCTCAAAACATAATCCCTGTCAATTTCTTCTCCACAGGTCCCCATCTTGTGACCCTAATCCCTGATCCCCGCTGGCACTGATGCAAAGTGACGTAAAGGCGGCCTCTCAACAAGGCGATTCTGTCATTTCTGTCTTGTTCAGGGGGCTCGCCTGTCGGCCCCAATTGCTCAGAGCCATGAGAGACCGTTTAATCTCCGTCGGCCCTCTTTGCCTTTAATCACAGCTCCACTCCCCTCGTCTGGAGTGCGCCGTGTGAAAAATCCCCCTGCAACTGCCGGCTCACAGGTCACTCGTTGGCCATTACACACTCATGAATCAAGCTAGGCACTTGGCAGCAGCTTTGGAAGCGAGTGCCACTCAGTGACAGGAGGTGTTAAAGAGGCTTTGGCTTGAAGGACTTGCACGATGCAAGTTGTGTTATGTTGCGAGGATGAGGGTGAAATAGAATGACTGAGTCACTATGGCTGTATCACTGGACACTGAGTTTGGGAGAGGACTCGGCCCCTCAGGACAGCACTGATAAATCACAAGTTCTTTTCAAATGCTATCATGCAGGTAGCTCCCTTACACCACCTTTGGCACCCTGGGAGTAGAATTTAGCATTCAAGTTGTGTGAATTACCTGCTGGCACATTTTGTCACATGTTTATGTTTGGCATCACTGTGTGGTGCTGAGGTTCATTTTTCTCAATTTGGATGGCTTAGAGCAACAAATGACTACAATGAATTGGGAAAACAAAGAAAGCAACTCCTCTGAGCTGCATGAGAAAGTTTATTGGGGAGGAGACGTTTCACTGGGCCTTGCGTGAGGTGACATTTTTAGAAGGTAAAGCTGTGATTCCAGTGCCTTCAAGCCTCTTTCACATTGTGACTTTGGACAAGTTTCTGAGGAATAGGTTACTATGGGAGGTCAGCAGCTGCATTGTTAAAGGCAGTGGCATCTCTCATCAAACATGATCAGAATTCATCAAGATCCTAGGCAACTGGTATAGAGAATCCATGAGATGAGAAACTGGTAAAAGATAGGTTGAAAATTAGTCTTTGGAGCCTCAGAGCATGGGTACTACACAAGACCTTTCATGACTCAGGTGTAGCTTCTTCTCACTGTAGTGTGCAGCGCCATTACAACAGTGGTGCTTCACTTTGTCTGGAGCTCCTAGATGATCAGAGTAAATTGGTCATTCATGTACAAAGAGCCACACAAAGGTAGGGAATGCATGCTGGATATTCATATCTGGTCTTGAGCCTTTTTTGGCTGTTGCTGTACCCACACAAGTCTAATAGACTACAGCAATGGTGCTGCAGCTCTTCACATTTAGCTACCCTTTTCTCTCTACCTGGAAGATGCTGTTGAGACAAAAGAGAAGCTACCTCTACAACTGGGATACCCCGTATTGTGACTTGATTTTACCCAATCAGACGGTAGTGAGACCAGCTATGTTATATGGGTTGGAGACGGTGGCATTGACCAGAAAGCAGGAGACAGAGCTGGAGGTAGCAGAGCTAAAGATGCTAAGATTTGCAATGGGTGTGACGAGGATGCAAAGGATTAAAACTGAGAACATTAGAGGGTCAGCTCAAGTTGAACTTTTGGGAAATAAAGTCAGAAAGGCGAGATTACGTTGGTTTGGACATGTGCAGAGGAGAGATGCTTGGTATATTGGGAGAAGGATGTTAAGGATAGAGCTGCCAGGTAGGAGGAAATGAGGAAGGCCTAAGAGGAAGTTTATGGATGTGGTGAGAGAGGACATGGAGGTGATGGGTGTGACAGAGCAAGATGTAGAAGCCAGGACGATATGGAAGAAAATTATCTGCTGTGGCAACCCCTAACAGGAGCAACCAAAAGAAGAAGTGATAAGAAAAAAAAATCGAGAAATTGAATTTGTAGCAAAACCCTGTGTTCACTTTGTGAAAAAAAGTTGTAAAACAAATTGCTTTTTCCTTCCAGCCATTGACACAAGAGGAAATATGTTTACTCTGGTCTGAAAGCATTTATATGCATCTGTGTGTCATTAAGTACTTAAATAAAGATCTCTAGTAAAATAAAAATTATTAGACACATTTCTTATCACATCATATGTAGACATTTGGTTGAGCCATCAGACATTTTCTGGTAGTACGACGCCCACTTTGCCAATTATGATGACAATCTTGGTGATTGCAATCCTAAAGAGTCATCAGAGACAGAAATGAAACTTAAAGCTCCTCAGTGCTTGGGGAGTGTGTATCCTCAGTCCTCTGTCTCTTCTGCAGGAATCAAAAAGCAGCCCAAAAAAACTCTAAACCTGACCAAAAACTCCACCTGAGGCCACGGGTCTGCCACACCCTTGACCCTCTGCAGTTTGCATACCAGGAGAAGGTGGGAGCGGAGGATGCCATCATCTATATGCTACACTGATCCCCCTCCCACTTGGACAGAGGCAGTGGTGCTGTAAGAATTATGTTTCTGGACTTCTCTAGCGCCTTCAACACCATCCAACCTCTGCTCCTTAGGGACAAGCTGACAGAGATGGGAGTAGATTCATACCTGGTGGCATGGATCGTGGACTATCTTACAGACAGACCTCAGTATGTGCATCTCGGTCTCTGCAGGTCTGACATTGTGGTCAGAAACTGTACTTTCTCTGGTCCTTTTCAGCCTATATACATCAGACTTCCAATACAACTCGGAGTCCTGCCACGTGCAAAAGTTCGCTGATGACACTGCTATTGTGGGCTGCATCAGGAGTGGGCAGGAGGAGGAGTACAGGAAGCTAATCAAAGACTTTGTTAAATAGTGCGACTCAAACCACTTACACCTGAACACCAGCAAGACCAAGGAGCTGGTGGTGGATTTTAGGAGGCCCAGGCCCCTCATGGACCCCGTGATCATCAGAGGTGACTGTGTGCAGAAGGTGCAGACCTATAAATACCTGGGAGTGCAGCTGGATGATAAATTGGACTGAAGAGCCAATACTGATGCTCGGTGCAAGAGAAGACAGAGCCGACTATACTTCCTTAGAAGGCTGGCATCCTTCAACATCTGCAATAAGATGCTGCAGATGTTCTGTCAGACGGTTATGGCGAGTGCCCTCTTCTACGCGGTGGTGTGCTGGGGAGGCAGCATCAAGAGGAAGGACGCCTCACGCCTGGACAAACTGGTGAGGAAGGCAAACTCTGTTGTAGGCATGGAGCTGGACAGTTTGACATCCGTGGCAGAGCGACGGGCACTGAGCAGGCTCCTGTCAAGCATGGAGAATCCATGGCATCCACTGAACAGGATCATCTCTAGAGGGAGGAGCAGCTTCAGCAACAGACTGCTGTCACTGCCCTGCTCCACTGACAGACCGAGGAGATTGTTCCTCCCTAACACTGCGCGACTCTTCAATTCATCCCGGGGGGGTAAATGTTAACATTATACAAAGTTATTGTCTGTTATACCTTCATTGTTATCACTCTTTAATATTGTTTTTTTTTTATCAGTTTGCAAAAAAAAATCAGTTTTGCACAAATTATTTTGCTCATCATTATGTTTAATGTATGGTGTTGTATTCTGTGTGTGATGTGGTGTTTCATCACAGCCTCCAGCCTGTGGCATAGTTGAATGCAAGTTAGAATCTCCTCACGCTGTAGTCCTGTGATAATACACCTGAACTAGAACTATCCCCAAAACCGGACAAAGATTCCAGTCTTTGTTATCCAGGAATATTTTCTTGTTATGCTGTTTTGCAGTTCTCAAGTAACCATTGATCGACTTACTCAGAAATGTGCTACACATGATATCACTTAGAAGTAATGATGCTGGATTTACAAGTGAAGAATTCCAAATATTTTCCAGATGGGTTCAGTGGTTACCAAATCACACCCAGAATCTAAAGGGCAGGCAAACTGGAAGGAGCAGACAGTCAAAGAAAGGCTGAAAAAGAGGCTAAAATTACCACACAGGTATCCACCTCATCCGGCAAGCGGACTGTGGCATGAAGTCACTTACACTTAATAGAGTCGGGCTGGAGGGCCCTATGAGCATACAAATCTACTCATGACCTGCGTTAGGGTTAGAAGCAGAGACGGTGTGTTGCTGTAATACAAAACCGAATAGTCAGCATAGTACAGTCAGATTTTAGGATAGATGTTTCATTTTGAATATTCTTTTTTTACATTTAAACAATTTTGACAAGAATAGACCATTAGACCTAACAGGCTCACTGATTCTACTCATCAAATTTCTCCACACTAACATTAAGTCAAGGTTTGAAAAGTCCTACTCTGTGCCACACTACATTAGAAAATCCCAATTTTCAGCTCCTACAGTTCCTGACTTTTTTTTCTCCTGTTGGCCCTGTAAGTCATATCTTTTCTTCTGTCGCTCCTGGCTGCCTTGAATCTGTGTTTCTTGGTGACCACTTCGTCCTCAGTTGTTGCTGTTCCCTCCTCCAGCCAGAGAAACAGAAATGAAAATTACAGGAAACACAAACTCAAATAATGCCAAAGGTAATGTAAGAACTGCCATTTGACCATAAATAACAGCAGGGACAGTGCCATAGCTGCATGATTGGGTGGCCCCACCTCCTTAGGCTCCACATAATGGAGGCAGGGCAGATCGCACATAAAATTACTACATACATTATCAATATATCAGTATCAAATAATATATGATATCAAATAATTACTGCCTAAAATTGCAAAATAGAATTATAATATGACAAAACTAATCAAATAAAGAATTCATAACATAACATGAAAAACAACACAAGGATTAAATAAACAGCATGTTTTGAAACAAGATCCAGGTTTTTAATGTCATCTTGGGCACAAGCATCATCAGTGTCTCTGTCTGTGAAGAGAGTGCCGACCTTGTTGAAAGGTTTACTTACCTTGGCAGTGACATTCACGTCTCTGTTGAGTCTTCCTATGAAGTCAGTAGATGGATTGGGAGCGCATGGGGGGTCGTGAGGTCACTGGAAAGGGGTGTGAGGTTCTCTCAATATCTCTGCAAAAGGTTCAAGTCTTTAGAGTCCTGGTGCTTCCTTTCTTGCTATATGGTTATGAGACATGGACGCTATCCAGTGACCTGAGATAAAGACTGGACTCCTTCGGTACTGTGTCTCTTTGGAGAATCCTTGGGTGTCGTTGGTTTGACTTTGTGTCAAATGAGAGGTTACTCATGGAGTCCCGAATGATGCACATTACTTGCATCGTGAGGGAGCATCAGTTACGGCATTACAGCCATGTGCTGCGTTTCCCCGAGGGTGATCCGGCTCACATGATCCTCATTGTTGTGGACCCGAGTGACCGGGCCAGGCCAAGGGGATGCCCATATAATACCTGTCTGAGGCAGATAGACGGTCATTTCTGGAGGGTGGGACTGGACTGTGTGTCTGCCTTGGGGGTTGTCAACCGGGATCCCGAGTTGTTTCGTCATGTGGTGGGTGCGGCAGCATGCTGTACTGGTGCATGCTTCCCATATTGATGCTTGAGCCAGATTGTTCTTCTGATCTATTAGCAATAACTTTTCAGCATATTTATTTTTTCACTTACATTTTTTGTTTATGCATTGGTTGCATAATATGTTTTACATTAGAATTTTTTAAAATGTCGATTCAGTGTTCGCTCATCTCCTGATTCTTTTAGGTACACTCTCAGTCTAACAGAATATTGCAGTGGTGACAGCAAAATCATGAACTTACTAAAGCCCTGTACAGCATAATGATAATGATATAACCATATTAATTTAATCTGGGATCCTGAAATAAAGTCAATAGGCAAATCTCATCACAAAATAAACCGCAATTTAATAATCATCTCCAAAGAAATAACTATGATTCCTGCTTACCGTGTCCACATCAATGTATGCAGAAAATGTAACATCACCATCCGCTCAATGTACAAAGTCAAAGAGTCTGTCAAATGAGAGGCTGAACATGGACAACCTTTTAGTGAGACAGGAACAAACATAAGGAGTGACATTTTTAAGTCCTACAGGGTAGTGAATAATGAAATATATTTACCAACTGTTTATGCAAGCTTTAATGCGATCCCATTTGTGTGTCCCATTTGGCTTTCATATTCTTAGTTGAATTTGTCTTCAGTAATGCTTTGAAAGCCTTGGGTTACAGTCATGTTGATCATTTGCTATTATTTTTCACCAATCTATGTCTCCTATCCATCCTTGGAGGATGATTATGATGATGTCGATGACCATGATGGTGATGATGATGATGATTATTATTACTATTGTAGTTGTTTTATGAAAAACTAAACATGAGAAATGCAAGTTTCAAGAAAAGTACTAACATTAGTGAGAGACAGATGAGAGATCACTCAGGCCTCACCCATCTCCATTAGATGTCCTCACATGGAGAGGCTGGTAGTGAAGTCAGAGCCTCTGACTCAGAAAGCCAAAACATTTCCACCTCAGCTAAGGAGGACTCCCTCTGTTCAGCTAACCAAGTGGGCTTTTAACTTTCTAACTGCAACTGCAAGGTGTTATGCACTGACAGACTCTCTCCATCTACTTCGCTGCACCTCCTTCCAGTCTGAGTTAAATGAATATTTTCTATACATCAAAAATGAAAAAAGAACAAACATAAAAACCTCCAAAACTGCCTGCAATGCCTTACAATGAGTATTCAAAACATTTGCTTCATTGCATATCAAAGACAAGAGTCCTCAAACGTATTGGGGTTTTAATGCTTCATTTTACATAAAAGCATTACTGCTGTCTTCTGCTGCTGAATCCTACAAAATCAATGGCGAATCTCAAACTGAGGCAGTAAGCATTGCTAATGGTGAATACAGCCAGATTGAATTATTATTATTTGTGCCCCAATTTTTAAGTCAAGTGGATGGCCATGTTAGTAAATTCCCTCAAAATGATTGTGCCACCCTTTGCATGGCTTGATCCTCACTAGGACAGCAACATTGTTAAATATTTATATTAAGGGCTGTAAGGTGCTGTAAGAATTATGTTTCTGGACTTCTCTAGCGCCTTCAACACCATCTAACCTCTGCTCCTTAGGGACAAGCTGACAGAGATGGGAGTAGATTCACACCTGGTGGCATGGATCGTGGACTATCTTACAGACAGACCTCAGTAAGTGCGTCTCGGTCTCTGCAGGTCTGACATTGTGGTCAGCAACACAGGAGCGCCGCAGGGGACTGTACTTTCTCTGGTCCTGTTCAGCCTATATACTTCAGACTTCCAATACGATTTGGAATCCTACCATGTGCAAAAGTTTGCTGATGACACTGCTATTGTGGGCTGCATCAGGAGTGGGCAGGAGGAGGAGTATAGGAACCTAATCAAGGACTTTGTTAAACAGTGCAACTCAAACCACCTACAACTGAACACCAGCAAAACCAAGGAGCTGGTGGTAGATTTTAGGAGATCCAGGCCCCTCCTGGACCCCGTGATCATCAGAGGTGACTGTGTGCATAGGATGCAGACCTATAAATACCTGGGAGTGCAGCTGGATGACAAATTGGACTGGACTACCAATACTGATGCTCTGTGCAAGAAAGGACAGAGCCGACTATACTTCCTTAGAAGACTGGTGTCCTTCAACATCTGCAATAAGATGCTGCAGATGTTCTATCAGATGGTTGTGGTGAGCGCCCTCTTCTACGCGGTGGTGTGCTGGGGAGGCAGCATAATGTAGAAGGAAGCCTCACGCCTGGACAAAGTGTAAGGAAGGCAGGGTCTATTGTAGGCATGGAGCTAGACAGTTTGACATCTGTGGCAGAGCGACGGGCACTGAGCAGGCTCCTGTCAATCATGGAGAATCCACTGCATCCACTGAACAGGATCATCTCCAGACAGAGGAGCAGCTTCAGCGACAGACTGCTGCCACTGTCCTGCTCCACTGACAGACTGAGGAGATCGTTCCTCCCTAACACTGCACGACTCTTCAATTCCACCCCTGGGGTAGACGTTAACATTATTCAAAGTTATTGTCTGTTTTCACCTGCATTTTTATCACTATTTAATTTAATATTGTTCTTTATCAGTATGCTGCTGCTGGAGTATGTGAATTTCCCCTTGGGATTAATTAAGTATCTATCTATCTATCTATCTATCTATCTATCTATCTATCTATCTATCTATCTATCTATCTATCTATCTATCTATCTATCTATCTATCTATCTAACTATCTATCTATCTTTTTCATGGATATTTTAGTCACTGCATTAGTTTTACTATTAATAGGATTATATTTTTAAATCTAAATTTTATTTTCAACTTGTTTTGAAACAAGATTTTATTTTTTCCTGTCTTATTTTTCATTGCTCACATGCTGCTTTTGGAAGTGTCACGTGATCACGGCTTTCACTTCTCTGATGTCAAGGACCTGACGATATCCATACGGTGACAGCTTGAGTATGTGTTATCCCCTGGTGCTCCTTTCTAGAGATTGTTAGTGTAGTTATTGTGAATAAAAAGGAGCCCCTAGCCTGAATTTCACTTTCTATTTCACATATGGTTTTGACTTTGGCTTCTCATCTGGTTCTTGGTTGCCAGTTTCTATCAGTTTCCCACTTTTGAGTTTCTGTCTGTCCTGACTTTAGTATTTCTTGTTTTATATCTCCCAGCTGGTATGTTTTGTGTGCCTTACCAAGAATTACATTACTATACAACATGGCTCACAAATATTCAAGATGGCTCACATCATCAGCATATTGTGTGGCAAACTCAAACCATCATGACTGTCACCAGTTTACCAGTCATTTTTGAGGTGTTCCAAAGCAAGGTTTGAAAACGGAAAGTAAAATAATCAGGTGTCCCTGCTCTTGGTGAGGGGACCTCAAATCAGCTCCTAAGGTAAACTGGCTCTGCAGTTAATGGCTGACCAAGAAATGAGAAGTGAGGGTTGAAATAAAAGGCACATTCAGTTGTGAAGTCCAACCCAGCAGGTGGCAGTAGGGGGCCTGGCATATAGACGGGCCTCTGTGGGGTTCCTTGCCCTTTAAATGTAAATTGCACCGGGGATGCCTGTGGTCACTGGTGTCATAACTGATTTGACCTTTCTGTCAAAGAAGAACAAGAGGGTACTTCATTTTATATTAATATTTGAATGAGGCAGGAAGGAAAATGAGGGCTTAGATAAGGAGAAAAAACCAGGAGTGAGCAGAATTTCTACACAGTGATCATGAAGTTTGGCCAGCAGAACAACGGGGCAAATCAAACTCGACTTCAGAAACAATCAAAAGTCACAACCAAAGCAGAACGTCCTGCATAGAGTTATAACAAAGTAAACCAGTTATGAGTAGTAAGGTGGATGCTCCCAAGCTTCCTACCACAAATTACACTCCCAAAGCAGCAGTGATCTAAAAGGTTCTTATCAATAATAGCATTTCTAAAACTTTGGGATGTTCAAAATGACTTGTTTAACAAAATCTGTCACTAAATAACTCATAAATGACAGTTTACTAAAAGTATCAAAATGTGGCATGTTAATCCACAGTAAATCCCAAAGTCTTCTTGGGTCTGACACAACAAGCTTTATATACCTGGATTTGGTGATTTTCTGCCAGTCTTCTCTGCAGATCATCTCAAACTATGCCAGGTTGGATGGAGACCATTGGTGGGCAGCTATTTTCGCCAAGTTTTCACCAAATTGAGAAAATGATGTTGCCCCTATAATTAACGATCCCTAGACTTCACTTTTCCTGAGCTTCACGCAAATCAACAACACTTGGCATTTAAATCACATGATTGTAATCTGATGTTTTCATTGGTAGGCAGTCTTTCCTCATTGGTCAGCTGAGTTGCTAGGTTTTAGACTTGCAGTATGTTAAATACCGTGTACATACTAGCTTCTCCCATCATGCTATGACTGGAATGAAGACATATTTGGCCATTACCACTACCTTATAACATCAGGAAAGACCTAGTAACCCCAAAAAATAAAAAAAAAACTTCAATTATTACATTTTTCCATTGCACATGAGTCTGGCTGGGCAACTCCAGGATATTCACAGATCCCCAGCCTCTACTGTATTGTCTTTGCTTTGTGCTTATAGTCATTGTTCTGTTGGACAGCAAATCTTTGGCCCACTGTGTTGTCCAGAACACTCTGGAGAAGGTCTTTCGTTAACGATATCTGAAAACTTAGTTCCTATCATCTTTCATTCACGACCCTGTCAACTCCTCCAAAAACAACTCCACAGCATGTCGCTACCATGCTTCATTGTTAGAATGGTAGCCAAATGGTGATGAACAGTGCCTGGTCTCCTACAGATGTGACACTTAGATGTAAGACCAAACAGTTCAATCTTGGTTTCATCAGACCAGAAAATCTTGCCGCTCTTAGTCTGAGAATTGTTTAGGTGTCTTTTAGCAAACTTGAAGCGGGTGTCAAAAGAAAGGACAAAAGCCACAAAAAAGGTTTGGGGTAGCCACCCTATAAAATGTAAGTTGGGTTTAAGAAAAATAGTGAAATCGTTTTCCACAAGACAGAACTCATTTATATGGTACAAAATGACGGTTTTAAAGTTGGGAGAGGCAGTGAGGTCATCGTGACTGGAACCAGAAGTGATGTCATCAGGGCCTGGTGGAATTTCTCATAACTGGTCTTCAGAAGAAAGTGATTGAGGGTTAGTGCACTCCGCCACCCCCTGGTCTGGCATGGAATTATCCTCATTTGAGTCATTTAGCTGCCTCCCATGCACACGTGTGTGAAACAGCCTTTAATGTGTCACCTGGCCACTCTATCCTAAAGCCCTGATCAGTGGTGTGTTGCAGTGATGAGTGTCCTCCTTGAAGTTTCTCCCATCTCCACACAGTTTCTCTGGAGCTCAGTCAGAGTGACCATAGGGCTAATGGTCATCTTTCTTACCATGACCCTTCTCCCCAGATTGCTCAAATTGGCCAGGCAGGCAGCTCTAGGAAGAATTATGGCTGTTACAAACTTCTTCTATTTATGAATTATGGAGGCTACTGTGCTTTTGGAGATGTTCAATGCTGCAGCAATCCCAAATCTGTGCCTAGGCTCTGCTGACAATTCCTTCGACCTCATGGCTTGGGTTTTGCTCTGATATGCATTGTCAACCTTGAGACCTTCTATAGGCAGGTGTGTGCCTTTCCTAATCATGTGCAATTAATTAAATTGACCACGGGTAGACTCCAAACAAGGTGTAGGAACACCTCAGTGGTTTTTTTTATATTTGATGGTTTCAAACGTTTGGCAATGCTTTTTAAATTTCAAAAACCTATATAGCATGCTTAAACAGTGATATCTTAACAAATAAAGGATCTTCCTGATAAATTTTCTAGAAGAATATAAACACTAGTGATCCCATTCTGCGTATGTTGTTGTAGGTGGGTGATGCCCTTAATTAGCCATCGTGCAACTGAAGTAAATGCGTTAATTTGTTCTTTGTTTATGGCCTGTTCCCCCCTGTAACAGGTTAGTCATAGCTACCATATTGATCATCTCGAGGTTGCTCAGGATCCCCTCTGTGTGCTCACTAGACGTGCGACTGGAGTTATTAGGAGCTGGTAATGAAATCAGAAGACAATAAGGGTGCCAAAAGCATCTAGCAAAAAAAATCAAAGCCAGAAACACAGTCAGAACCAAGCAAGCAAACCAAACCAAGGGGGCAAAGCAAACAGGAAAGTTGTAGACAGGACGGAGTCAAAGCGAAACACACAAATCGAATATAAATAATCAACTACTTTTAAGATTTAAAAGAAGGACTCTGAACCTGCCATATTTATACCGGCTGTTCCTGTGACAGTCACTAGATGCGATTTTTACTAGCAAAGTGAATTTTTGTGAGCACTAAAATATGAGGAAATGAGAAAACCATGGGCTGAGATAGACAAATGTCAAAACTGTGACTTTAAAATAAAACAGACAACTAGGAA
Source organism: Polypterus senegalus (assembly GCF_016835505.1). NCBI lineage: Eukaryota > Metazoa > Chordata > Cladistia > Polypteriformes > Polypteridae > Polypterus > Polypterus senegalus. The sequence goes on along the minus strand of NC_053156.1, from coordinate 43,468,667 downwards.
CTAAGGGGTATGATGTTACTCAATAGGCAAAGTCAGAATGACATCAAAACCAAAATGCCAATTCTTCTGCTATAATCTACTTGAAGAAAAAAATAACTCTGGGAAATTGCAAAGTTCTTTAATCCACAGTGGTATAAAAGGAAATGAGTATGTGCTCCGATTTATATGATATATTTTGTGATGGTCTTGAACATCGTGGTCACATGATTAAAGAAAACAAGATGTTACCTAAAAATAGCTTTTTTTTAATACTTATTGAATTTAATAATAAACAATCTCTGGTGATTCAAAACACAAAATAAACCCAGAACACATGTATGACATTGTTTATTATGACATGGGTGATGTGTGGCCAAAATAATGTCCTGCAAATAAATAAAGCAAGAAGGTAACAAAAAACAACATCCAAAAGACAAAAATAAAACCTAATGTCAAAAATAAAAACCCCATGTACAGAACCCCCAAATCAGACCAAAACACTCCTATAAAAGTGTGTAAATAAATACCAGCTCCCTGTGTCCTATGCCAAGTATCTAAGCTTCACTTTATGTTACTGAACCTTATTATAGTAAAGAGTTTGACCTCTGAGCCTTCTCTGTCTTCTGCCTAATGTTTTGTTTTGCTCTTTTTGGCTTCAGAACCCAGCGGCTATCTATTAATGTATGTGTGCATATTTTGGTGGGTTTTTTTTTTTTGATGTTTTTGAGTAATTATATATTTTTTTAATTATTTTTACATATTTTCAACTATTTTTATAATCGTGTACTGTATCTTAAAATTTACTTATGTTCCATGTTCTTGGGTGGTGCCCCAGGATGCAAGACCACCCAGATGTCACCACTTCTGAGCCCTCCTTCAGGCTAGCTAAACTTGCTGAGAAGGCTCAGGAGTGGGAATCGTTCCTTTAAAGAGGTTCTCTGATTACTGCTCCACTTTTTGTTGTTAATTTCTTGGCTTTTCAATTACATTTTGCTTCATATTAAGGATTATGTTTTCTGGACTGTGTTGAGGACTTTGTTTGCTGTGGATTACCTTTTTGGTCTTTCCTTTCTACGCTTCCCTTTTTGTTCTTTAAGGTCTTATTTTCTATTTTTTTATTTATTTTGTGCACATGCCAGAGGCTGACAGTTATCCTCCTCCTTGAGAGGCCTTTGCTTTATTTTGGGTCTTTCTATAGTTGTTTTGCCAGCTCCCCAATTTCAACCTGTTCCAGAAGATGGTCTTGGGGGGTCTTCTGGGCTGAACAAGTAGAATTCTAGCCTGTTCCCCTAGCTTGTATTTGGAGCCCTCATCCATTTTGCCTTGGAGGATACTCTTTTATCATAACACCTGCCTGCCTCTGACTACACTTTGGCACATTCTCTTTTCTTCCTTTGGGGTCTTTCACAGTACCAGTAGAATGGCACAGCTTTAGAGTCACTGAATGAGAAGAACTGTGACCCCAACTTCACCTCTACCCACTTGCCAGCTTACTGATTTAAAGGGTGTCCCTTAACTCCTCCCATCTCTGTCTCCAGACCAGATGGTAGAATTGTTTTGCTGTCCTTCCCATACATTTAAAATCAACCACACACACAACTTGAAGCTAATGTTTTAAGAATAAATGGTTCAGCAGGTGGGAACCCAATTTTTCAAAAATATTTCTGCTTATTTTCTAACACAGTCTGTTTTTTATTCATAAAGTGAATGTGCTAGTATCAGCTGTTGCCAACTGCTGTGTTCATTTCTTATTATTGTGCACAATGTACTCATCACTCAAAGATTTGTGCATGGCTAATTCTACGAATTGAAGATTTGTAAACAGCCGAGCCAAATGCAGACCAGCATGTGTCTCTGGATGCATGTCGGTGAATTTTTATTGCTCCACAAAGTTTAAAGAAGCTCACACTGGCACCGTGCTGCATCCTCCTTTTTGGTGAATTTGTGGCCTACCTTTGTATCACATTGTAATCCGGCTCAACAATTTTCACTTTGCCTTAGATGAAGAGGCTCTCTCTGTCTAACTTCTTTGACACTTTTCAAAGTGCTTCATCTTCAGCGAAATGGTCAAGTTAGATTTTCACTTGTCACTTCTCTATCAGTTCATTTGCATGAACATCATGCATGGAGCCCGCATTCTATTATATGCTTCAGCCAGCAATTTTCTGCCCCTGTTCACATGTATGACAACCTGTGAAATTCCTGGGAATTATGCTGGGTCTTGACCTTCCTTAAACTGCTTGTTCTTAAATTTACTGGTGAATTCCGAGAAGAGGCTGCATGTGTGAAACAGGCCACTGTGAGTGAGGGGTGCAAATTGAACAGGCTCACAACGCCATATGGAGGTTTAGCCACAGCTTATTTAAACAGAGACTGCTGCTATCTTTTGGCCATAACTCTGAGGGACTTCATGGTTAAATTTAAATTGCTAGCAAAAGTAATTTTTGTTATCTGCTAACTCATGCAGAATAAACACCAAACTGTTTTTCTTTCTGTTGATAAATTATGGAAAAAGGGCTCAACTTTACAGTTACACCGATGTCACATTACACAACTTCTAGTCACTGGGCATGTCAGACTTATCGACTGCCGTTGCTAACATCATCGGCGAACCATGTCAGTTTACATGACTGAAAATTGCTGGGCATGTCAAATTTAGTGACTGCTGGATGACTTTTCAGCACAGGCATGCTGGTCCCTTTTTGTGACACCCAATAGTGTGCTGCCTGATGGAACTGGTGCTGTACAAAGGGTTAACAGGTATGTTGAATGCACCCATAATCTCAGCCCATTTTTTCATTTTTCTATTCTGTTGTGGTACATAAAACATGAGACATCAGATGCTTGAGCTTCTCTTCTGTTTATGAAGTCCAGACCTCCCGCATTCCTTGTCCTTCGTCTCTACATTATAAGCATTGACCTTCCAGATGAGCATTCGTGGGTTGTCAGCTCTCATGCACACAGAGCCATCCATCTATCCTTTATCCAACACTCTATATCCTAACTACAGGGTCACGGGGGTCTGCCGGAGCCAATCCCAGGCAACACAGGGTGCAAGGCAGGAAACAAACCCCGGGTAGGGTGCCAGCCCACCGCAGGGCACACACACACACACACACACCCACACACCAAGCACACACTCGGGACAATTTAGAATCGCCAATGCACCTAACATGCATGCCTTTGGACTGTACCCGGAGGAAACCCACACAGACACAGGAGAACATGCAAACTCCATGCTGGGTGAACCCCGGTCTCCTAACTGCAAGGCGGCAGCACTACCCACTGTGCCACCGTACCACCCAGAGCCACTGCTTTGACTAAAAACAAAATGAGGTCCATACTAGTTGGTGTCTGTCACTGGATATGTCACTTTGTGTGACAGGCTCCACGGGAGCACACTGCCAAGTGCCTCCAACTCACTAAGATTTCACAAATGAAAATTGCTGGAAAAGTTGCCTAATGTGACATGGCCTACAACTTTTAATACATTAGATCTGCCTTTTCATTTTTTTATACACTTTATTAATCCCTGCGGAGAAGCTGTCTTTTTGCATGACCTTTGGGGGTCAGAGCGCAGGGTCAGCTATTTTACAGTGCTCCTGCAACAATTTTCAGGTTAAGGCACTTGATCAGGGCCCAGTGGAGTAGCATCCCTTTTGGCAGTAGCGGGAGTTGAACCAGCAACCTTCCAGATTCTTAGCCTCAGAGCCACCACTCACTGTTATGATCCAGATGAAATTAAAAAATACTGCTAAAAAAGTAAAGGAACACTTTTTAATCAGAGTATAGAATCAGGTCAATGAGGGCTATTAATCTGGTCAGTTAAGTAGCACAGGGGTTGTTAATCAGTTTCAGCTGCTGTGGTGTTAATGAAAGTAACAACAGATGAACTAGAGGGGCAACAATGAGACGACCCCCAAAACAGGAATGGTTTAACAGGTGGAGGCCACTGACATTTTCCCCTCCTCATCTTTTCTGACTGTTTCTTCACTAGTTTTGCATTTGGCTACAGTCAGTGTTACTACTGGTAGCATGAGGCGATACCTGGACCCTACAGAGGTTGCACAGGTAGTCCAACTTCTCCAGGATGGCACATCATTACGTGCAATTGCCAGATGGTTTGCTGTGTCTCCCAGCACAGTCTCAAGGGCATGCAAGAGATTCCAGGAGACAGGCAGTTACTCTAGGAGAGATGGACAGGGCCGTAGAAGGTCCTTAACCATTCAGCAGGACTGGTATCTGCTCCTTTGGAGAAGGAGGAACAGGATGAGCACTGCCAGAGCCCTACAAAATGACCTCCAGCAGGCCACTGGTGTGAATGTCTCTGACCAAACAATCCGAACAGACTTCATGAGGGTGACCTGAGGGTCCGACGTCCTATACTGGGCCCTGTGCTCACTTTCCGGCACCGTGGAGATCAATTGGAATTTTTACATAGAATACCAGAATTGGCAGGTTCACCACTGGGGCCCTGTGCTTTTCATAGATGAGAGCAGGTTCACCCTGAGCACATGTGACAGATGTGGAAGGGTTTGGAGAAGCCGTGGAGAATATTATGCTGCCTGTAACATCGTTCAGCATGACCGGTTTAGTGGTAGGTCAGTGATGGTCTGGGGAGGCATATCCATGGAGGGACGCACAGACCTCTACAGGCTAGACAACGGCACCTAGACTGCCATTAGGTATCGGAATGAAATCCTTGGACCCATTGTCAGACCCTATGCTGGTGCAGTGAGTCCTGGGTTCCTCCTGGGTCCTGGATTATTTGTAGTGCTTTGGAAAAACTTTTCCAGAATATTCTATAGTAATTTGGAGATGTGGAGTATCAGATACTTTTTCTGCCCTAGTTGTCTCTGTTTTTTTTACAGCTCCATTTTATTTACCATAGGCATTTTGTTTTCCTGTGGTTCCAGCATATTATTACTCAGTTTCTGAGGACCTGGTTGGCTTGATATCGTCCGAGATTGTGGATAACAGAACGAGTTTGTGTGCTGTTTAAGCATCCTTTCTGGTCTATGAATTCTTTTTGACCGTTAGTTATGAAAGTATAGCGTTTTGATTTAGGCTACAGATTTATTATTCAGGCTTTCAACTTTGAGTATTTTTATTTCATCCCCTGGCCCATGCCTTTTTTCAAACATCTCAGTCTGTAGTTTGCATTCACCATACCGTTGTAACGTTTAACTTTAACATGATTAAGTTGAGTATGGATTGCATCTACAGTATCAATAAATAGCACTCATCCTTTGGAAGTTTTCTCATTTTTTTGTTATATAACAATGAATCACAGCAGGTGTCACGTATCTTTTGTGAATTTAATCAACACATCAAATGGAAAACAGATCTCTGCAAATTAGTCTAAATTAATTACAAATATATAGCACAAAATTATTGATTGCATAAATAACCACCCCTATTGTTGTGTGAAATGTTATATGTAAGTTGATAAATATTTTGTATGTCTTTATTTTTAAGTCAGACAAAGCAAATGTAATATTAGTGTTTCATTCATGAGTAATGCTGTGATGTTTAAAGACCACCCCCAAATCTTTTGGACTGACTTGGAATTTATTGCAGGGTCGTTTGTCTCAAACCAGTTTGGCAAGTGATTCCCTGCAGGACGGGAAGACTCCCTAGCTGGAAAGCTTCATCTTACAAAATGGTCTTGGGTGCAGGTGTGGGATGGAGCATCAGACCAACTTTGGCAAGAGTGCCTGTGTTTGGACTGAGGGCCTTAAAGCCATCAACAACAACAACAACAACATTTATTTATATAGCACATTTTCATACAAACAGTAGCTCAAAGTGCTTTACATATTAAAAAATAGAAAAATGAAAGACATAATTATAAAAAAATAAATCAACATTAACATCGAATAAGAGTAAGGTTCAATGGCCAGGGGGGACAGAAAAAACAAAAAAAACTCCAGACGGCTGGAGAAAAATAAAATCTGTAGGGATTCCAGACCATGAGACCGCCCAGTCCCCTCTGGGCATTCTACCTAACATAAATGAAACAGTCCTCTTTGGATTTAGGATTCTCACGGAAGGGCTTGATGATGATGATGGTCACGTAGACTTCTGCCTTTTAATCCATCCATCAATGTTGGAGCATCATGAAGCTTTGAGTAGGTGGAGGTGGCGCAGGCCACCACCACAAAGAAACCGGAAAAAGAAACAGAAAAGAGAGTAGGGGTCAGTACCGATTTTAGAGCCACCATGAATAGTAGTTATGATGAATTGAACATACAGAGTATCAGGATTAAGTTAAATTACGATTAAAATGAAGTTATAAAAAGGCCATGTTAAAGTAATGTGTTTTCAGCAGTGTTTTAAAGTGCTCTACTGTATCAGCCTGGCGAATTCCTATTGGCAGGCTATTCCAGATTTTAGGTGCATAACAGCAGAAGGCCGCCTCACCACTTCTTTTAAGTTTTGTTCTTGGAATTCTAAGGAGACACTCATTTGAGGATCTGAGGTTACGATTTGGAATATAAGGTGTCAGACATTCCGATATATACGATGGGGCGAGATTATTTAAGGCTTTATAAACCATAAGCAGAATTTTAAAGTCAATTCTGAATGACACAGGTAACCAGTGTAGTGACATCAAAACTGGAGAAATGTGTTCTGATTTTCTTTTCCTAGTTAGGATTCTAGCTGCTGCATTCTGCACTAGTTGCAAACGATTTATATCTTTTTTGGGTAGTCCTGAGAGGAGTGCGTTACAGTAATCTAGTCGACTGAAAACAAACGCGTGAACTAATTTCTCAGCATCTTTCAGTGATAAAAGAGGTCTAACTTTACTTATGTTTCTTAAGTGAAAAAATGCTGTCCTAATGATCTGATTAATATGTGATTTAAAATTCAGATTACAGTCAACAATCACCCCTAAGCTTTTTACCTCCGTCTTGACTTTTAATCCTAATGTATCCAGTTTATTTCTAATAGCTTCATTGTATCCATTATTGCTGATCACTAAAATTTCAATTTTCTCTTTATTTAACTTGAGAAAATTACTATTCATCCATTCTGAGATACTAGTCAGACATTGTGTTAGTGAATCAATATAATCAGGGTCATCAGGTGCTATTGATAAGTAAACAAAAACAAACAAACATAAACAAAGCAACTGCCAAGCTACCTAGCTGGCAAGCATCAGCTCATCAAAGGGTTCTGGGGGCAGGTGTGGAAGGTATTGTCTGCCCCCATTGGTCTGAAGTATGGCTGTTTGGGATTGGTTTTGAACAAGAGGCCATTCTGTACCACAACACTCTATTGGTGTAAGGGTTTGGACAGAAAATGCATATATTTGCTTGCTTTATCCCTCTCTCACCATTACCATGAAAACACTAAAGAGCACAGCTCATCAGCCATATTGAGACAAGTATGCGGCCTGTTCTGAATAAAGCTAGAAATGCTAACTTTAATAAAGATATTTAAAGTAATTATTGTTTCATTTTTTTGAATATTATCAATAATAACAATATTTAAAGTTGTAACTTAACTCCTGCTTGTCTTTTACTCAATGTAATTGCCTGAGGTTATAGACATAGAAGGGAAGGTGTGGAAAAGTGCTAAACTGCAATCTTATATATTAATGTTTACGCATGGAAGTGTGCGTGTCTGTCTGTCTGGCCCGGAAGTGTGAGGTGGATTTGGGTAAGGGGTAAAGGAAACAGAAACTCGCTTAGCCACTAATATACAAGCGAGGCCAGCACATCAGCAAAATTAAACCTCCGAAGAAAAGAGTCACTCGCTTAGTGGCTAATACAGAAGCGAGGCAAGCACATTGGCAAAACGAAACCTCTGAAGAAAGACAAAGTCACCTAGCCCCTAACATCGGAAAACTGGTAACCTTTTTACTTTTCCTCCCAACCTAATGCACAAGCGATGCAAGCACATCAGCAAAAACGAATCCTCCTAGGAGAGAAATGCCCAAAGTAGTTCCTTTTAATTACCTGACATCTTTACATTTCAGTTTTTTTTCTGAGGATTTCAATAGTTTCTAGGACCCCGGGCTTTTTATAGCACAGGCTTACACAGCTAGAACCTTATAAACAGTGGTAAGTCTAAGGGATATGAGGCATTCTGATAAAGTCTACATAATAAAGAGTACAAAATGGGAAAGTACAGAAATACAGAACTCTATCAAGACAAACCAACCCCTCACCTGAGTATTGAGTAGATGCACCTTTGTCAGCCATGGCAGCCTTGAGTCACCAGTCTTCAAGGGTCTCTGTCGGCTTTGCACATCTGCACACTGTAAGTTAGTCCACCATACTGACTCCCCACACGTTGGACCTTCCACATTCAAGTTCTTTTACACTACAATCAGTTGAAATCCCAGATAGGTGACCTCCATTGAACTAATTCTGGGAATTCTAAAGCCGATTGGCTCCACCACTGATGATTTAGTTGTGTTATATTAAAGGGGGTGAATACTCGTGATGACAACTATTTTGTGTTTTATATTGGCAGTTCCTTTTCAAACACTTGGCAGAGTGCTGTTTTCACATTGATATTAAAGAATCCCTTTTCTGTTAATGAATGTTAAGAAAAGTCCAATTAAATCTGCTGTGTTTCCATGTTATACAGTACAACAAGGCTCCTCAATTACATAGCAGGGGTCCGCAGTGGCTGTAGGTTTTTGCTTTAAACAGTTTTGCGATTAGAACCCATTTATTGATTACTAAAGCAACATGTTGATTGGGCTTAGTTTTAGTAAATGTATTTTTTACAATTAACCCTTAATTGTCTATTTTAGTTTTAAACAGATGTGTTAGGTTGCACTTGTTACCCATTTTCTTAATCAACCATCAATTAATAATGAGGTGTAAATGACAACAGAACCTGCAGCTCTTCAGCTAATGTGCTTCCATTTAAACCTGTGTATATGTATCATGAAGTATCAGTATTAATACTGTACAATGTTCTGGAATAAATGAGACAGATGGGAAGGATCATGAGATACAACTCTGTTCTGGACCACAAAACACATGGATATGTTCTCAAGAAATAAAAAAATCTACAATGTAATAAAGGTTTGCCTAGGAGGAATGAAAGCACCAACAAGACTTAGAATGAAATACTAAGTTTCATTATCTGCTAGGCCTTTTTTTAATCATGAAACTCTATCTAATAAAACAGCAGTTGTTGTGTCCCTCTAGGACAGGGGTACCCACACTTTTCGGCTTACAAGCTACTTTTAAAATGACCAGGTCAAAATGATGTACCTACATTAAAAATGATATATATACTGAGTATCAGAGGTGGGTACGTTTACTTGAGTAACTTTTAAAAAAAATTGTACTTCTAAGAGTAGTTTTACTGCACCATACTTTTTACTTTTACTTGAATACATTTGTGAGGACGAAACGCTGCTCTTACTCTGCTACATTGGGCAACACTTGAATCGTTACTTTTTTCCATTAAATAAAGTCTGACAGACAATTTTCAGTCTGCTCTGTGTAGCGTATGCTGTCAAGTTGTGCACACACCTTCCATTGCGTCTCCAGCTCTGACGCGAGGTTTTGCATGTTCCCTAAATCAAGGTGCTGAAGCTTTGAGGACAGATGTTGCATTTTTCCTTTGAAAGCATTAACTGAGCTAATCATATTGACCATGGTTTTCTTTTTTCTTTGCAGCTGTAAACTAAGTTCATTTAACATGTTGGTCAGATTGGAAAAAAAGTCTAGCGGCCATTGATCATTATTAAGTTGCTTGTATTCTGCATGTTTAATGATAAGGAGAAACTCCTTTTTCTCCAGCCAGGGGTCTTGAAATCTCAGCAGGAATTTCTTTCTGGCCATCTGCCTCAACGAAGGCATGTTTTATCATCTCTCCATCTTGGACGGACTTCTTATGCTTAATGATCGAGTGACTCACCCGGAACGATGCTTGGTGTGTCTGCCTTTGCTTTTGAATTCAGCCGAGTGAAAAATGACGGCTGCCTGATTAACTGGGATTTTAGTTCCCTCTCCTTTCTCTTTCTCAGATTGCTTTTCAGAAGGAAGTCAGTTTTGTAGTTTTTATGAACAGTTTGAAAGCGCTTTTCCACATTTTCCTTCTTTGGAATAACAATGATAGATTAACAGATCAGACAAATGCACTTGATTGTGACATTGTGAGAGAAAAAAATTCTCTTCCAATTCCACATCCAGCCCATAACCAACATTTTTTTTTAAATCCCTTCTTTAGTCAGTATAAATTGGAAGGCTAAGTAGATCACTTAGATAGCTGGAGTTTTGCAGTAGCTCGTGTGTTTGATCGTGCGTGTGGGATGACCTGTGTGTTAGAAGAAAAGAGATCTCAGACTGGCCACACTGCATGTCAATCAAGTGGTAAATGCTATAGGGAGGATATATGATAGACTAACATTTAAAAAAAATATTTTTGAATGCAACGCGATCTACCTGAACTACCTTTCCGATCGACCGGTCGATCGCGATCAATGTATTGGGCATCCCTGCTCTAGGAGCATGGCTGAGAAGCTCTGTTGTATACCAATAAAATGAGAAACCATTTCACAACAGTCCCAGTCATTTGCATAAGGCTGCTGCAAAATGGCAACACAGACAATGTTAAAAAAGTCCTCAAAAAGTATCCAGAAACCAGACAAGGACCTAAAGGTAGGCCTCACCTCAGACAGCCTTACCCTGAACGCAACAGAACTCCGCCAAGGACGGTCCCAAGCCCAGCTGCAAATGGAGGAGGATGGTCACCCTGCTGTTGTTTCCCCTCCACTTTTCAATATTGTGATTGACGTTACTATGCGAAAAGTATTTGAGGGCAGACATGGAGTACAATTTGATGTGAACAAATATGTGGCTGACTTGGAATTCGCGGATGACAGCACCATATTCGTTAATACTGACACAGTGGCTACCGATACACTTTACAACATAGCTCACATCGCCCAAGCATATGGCTTAAGGATCAATGTGGATAAGACCAAGATCATGACCAAAGATGAATCACAGGGAACAGTTTACTTAGACAGAGTCCAAATTGAACAGGTCCATACATTCTGGGATTAGTCATACAAGAGAAGAAAGTGGCATCAGCGATCGAAGTCCATTGTTGGATTGAAGTAGTGGCTGCTGTGTTCGCATTGCTCAAGAGGTACCTTTGGGAGAAGTCTAAAATTTCCATCAAAACAAGTATACTTCTCTTCCATACTCTGATCGTGACAATTTGCTTGTATGGAGCAGAAATGCGGACTCTGATGCAATCTGATTTGAACAAGCTGAAGGTCTTCCAAATGCGATGCTTGAGGCAAATACTGGGTGTGTCCCTCCATGATCGCTGCCAAAATGTGACCATTTGGACCTAGTGAGATAACTAACCTCCAAATGAAGAACTGATCATAAAGTGCAGACTGCAATGGTTTGGCCATGACTGCAGAGTGAACATCACTAGACTGCAATACAACCTTTTATGGCGAGAGTGACCTGCCTCCTGGAAAGTTCAACAAACTGCAGCTGCAAACCCTTTAGACAGGGGGCCAAGATGCCACCGTGTTAGCTGGACACTGGTATGACTGTGATGCCTGGGCTCAAATGATGAAGTAAGGGTAACAAATACAAAGCAATTAAGACACAAAAAGAAAATTACAAACTGATTAACAAAAACAAAAAGAAAGAAAACAATTACATTACAGTTTTCAGAGAGAAAGAAAATAAACAAACCATGAGCAAAATAAAAGCCAGTGAAAGAACTCCCTTAAAATGACCATCAATTGTCCAATAATTAGACAGATCAAGAGTTGTGCAAAGGTGCAGACCCCTGCTCAGCAGTAGCCATTGCCCTGGGTGCAGCTCTGTGATTATTGACACACCTAAGGATACTGCAAAAGAATATAAAGATGAATCAGTAAGCGTTAATAAAGCAGAGGATGGAGTCCAAGCAAAACCTTGACAGATCTGAGCCTTACCCAGCACATCTCAGTATTTTAAACCTTGTATTCAGAATGGTCGATTTTATCAATATCTTGGCCTTGCTATTGGATCAATCTACCTCATCATGCCTCATCATTGATTTTATGTACTTGATCCAGCCAATCAAGAATCAGGCATGAAATAGAACCACAGGGTTCACTTCTGATTGATTCAGTTCCATCCAGCTGTTAGATGAGTCGTGGTCTGGTTCTTCTATAATGGGGTTGCTTTTTCACACCTTTAGCCCACCATTTTCTGACTCTGCCTTATTGTGGCTTGGATTTGTCATAATTTGAATTCAGCTTTCATGACTTATGTTGAGTGGGCCAGAGGTACACTTCTTCAAACCTTAGGCTCAGTTGGATCTATCATTTCTTGAGTGCACTGTGGATTTACCAAGTCTTCAGGTTCAAGTCCAGTCAAGTTGATTGTCATGTGTACATACAGGAGTACAAAGACATCCATACTTAAATGGCCCCTCAGAGAACTGACAAAAATACAACACAAAAATAGTATACTTCTTGTACATGAATGACAGACTACCAGAATAAAACGTGGGGTGGCAATCGGGTCGTCCCGTTTAATGAGAAATGCTCATTTGGAGTTATTGCTCTTGTCTTTGTGCTGTAAATTATAAAGAAAATGCAGCTTCTTAGCCATGCTTGTGAACTCCATCAAGCAGGTCACCCTTGCTAAAAATGATGCCTCCTTCAGAAATCCAGGGTTCTTATGGATGGGGTACTGGAAGGGGCAGAGTCAGGTGCCCTCACTGCGTGGTTTCTCAATACTGCGAGGAGAGAAGTAAAAGGAAGTTTTAGTGATAGCACTAAAGGCAACTCAAAGCTAAGAAGCCCTTATACACTTAACTCAAGGTGAAGACCTAGAAGTGGAAGCAGAATAATTTGGAAAAGCAGATAATCCAAACAAGACACAATGCTTACAGGAGGCTCCAAACAACCTCAACGAGCCATTATTGAGTCAGTCCTTCTCTTATCCCAACATATAAAGACAGAGGGAGGACCCAGAGGTAGCCCTGTCTCTTTGGGTTCCACATACAAAGTGCAAGGTATATCAGATGTAAGTGTTATGCTGAATGGGCTAGTATCCCAAATGAGATGGAAGATAGTAGATTCCTATCCCAGAAATGATATCCTATCCCTATCACACTAAAGTGTGGGAAGATTATGTGAAAAATAAAAGATCTGGGAGAATCATTTAAAGAAGAAATTCTGACGCCTCCTTCTGTCTTTGTGTATTGCCTACTACAGATTTCCATCTTCATCTCACAGGTAAGGTGGCCCACCTGCTGGCCCACAAGGCATCATCTCCTTTCTCCATTTGCCCTTTTTCTTGGTTTCCTACTGTCATTTGAGTCTTTGATCCCAATCTCTTCTAGACTCTACATTTATTGAATTTGAAATCTTGAGGTAGTCATAAACCCCTATCCTAGGGTCAATTCCAGTTATGCCACAGATTCATGTCCAGTGCCTGAGGAGGCCGGATATAACAGGGATTTCATTGTAGAGTATGTCCTTGACTTCCATTACTTTAAAGAGATCCTTTCTGGACTGCTTGACTTGTGAAAGGGGCTAACCCATCTGTGCTCTACAGGCCCACTGCCCACTGTCAGTCAAGACGTCTTCTGACCTTGTGCCAACCTTCTATGTTCTCAGTTTTTCTCACTATGGCCTCTGACCTCCCAAATTGGCCTTCTCTCTCTGTTTCCTGGGCACAATCCTCTGCCTGGCAGTGCCTTCCCTCTCTATTGTAGAGCCTGCGCCTCCACTTTCTGTTTAACATCCCCTTATCCACCCATCAGAATACAGGTTTAAAAAATATTTAACAATCTGGAAAGTTCTAGCTTCATTCATCAGATTAGTAAATCAATGGATGTAAAGAGGAAAATGTAAACGACATGAACAGAGCGCTTCAAGGCAAATGAAAAGCAAATGTCTTGTTCCAGAAGCGGTGAGGTGAATCTCTCCGTGGAAAGCAGTAGAGGCCCACCGCTCCAAAGAGCCTCAACTCGTGATAATGAGTGAAAATGACAGGCTGACCCCAAAACCCCCTTCCTGAAAATGGATCCCACCACAGCCGCTCATCACATTGGGATTTTCCCTTGTCTTATTCAATTACCCATTCTCCTTTGGGGCTGCCCTGTCAGTGCTGCCCGCCCCGCCACCTAAAAATCAAAATGCTGCATATGATTTCCTCGGAAAAGATTATAACACCTGATAATCATTTTGTGTATTCAGAGTGCAGTTTTGATCCCAGAACAGAAGGGCCGACTCAAGCCAGTAATTGTCAGCAAAAGGAGGACAGGGGGGTTAGGGCTGCTGATTAATTCTCACACGTCTCTTGTTCTGCACCTCCTCCCTTCCCAGAACTCACAGTGAGCCCCGTTTGTGAAACAAATAGACACACACACACATACACACATTTCACCAGGCAGGAAAACAAAGAGCTGATTACGGCATGCTTAGCAGGAGGGAAATGAAAGCTCTTACAAGGGACAAAAATAACTCTCTGGGCCAGACAATGCAGGGTGCGCCCCGGCTCTCTTGTTCATCCTGGGGCTCTCCTCGCTATCCTGCTGGAAACTGTTCTGAAGTTGTGTCTGCTGTACTACTTAGCCACTCGGAGAAAGTTCATGAAAAGTGACATAATGAAGTCAAGGAGAAAGTAAACAGGGACGATCAAATAAGTGCAGAAATGAAGGATGCCGGTGATCAACATTCTGATAGGAACGTCAATACACATGATAGTTGACTAGAAAATGTCCAGAATTCCGAGCCCTGCATCACATAATAATGAAATGGAGCATTTACATTATCAGTAACCTGACGAAAGGCTGGCAAAACAAAACAGAAGGTATGGCCTCCTCAACTTATTCCAGATCGCTCAGATCAGCCAACATCAATCCAAATTATAATAAAATAGGCAGGAATCGAGGCTTAACATTTACACCCACATCCATGTCTCTGGTGAGTCTTTCTATGAAGTCAGTAGACGGATTAGGAGAGTGTGGGGGGTCATGAGGTCACTGGAAGAGGTGTGTAGCGTTCCCAATATCTTTGCAAAAGGACGAAGGTCCCAGTCTTCAAAGTCCTGGTGCTTCCTGTCTTGCTTTATGATTGTGAGACATGGACACCTTCCAGAGACTGTTGACGAACACTGGACCCTGTTCAGAGAATACTTAGGTGCTGCTGGTTTGACTTTGCTTTTGATTGATTATTCACGGAGATTCAGATAAAGCACATTACCTGCATTGTCACAGAGTGTCAGTTACGGCACTATGGCCATGTGATTCCCCGAGGGTGATCCTCATTGTTGAGGACCTGAGTGGTTGGACCAGACCAAGAGGACACCCACATAACACCTGGCTGCGGCAGATAAAGGGCCATTTTTGGAGGGGTTGCCAACCAGGATCACGAACTGTTTCGTCGTGTGGTGGGTGCAACAACTCGCTGTACCAGTGCATGTTCTCCAATCTGACCTGACCATGGTGGTCCATCTTGAGTGAAAGCAATGCAAAGAACCATAGACACATGTCGAATAAACTTCAAAGTAGTGTGGTATAAAATAGAACTTTAGGGACCTGCAGATCTCAGCTTGATGTTATTTGGACAGTTTAGGTAAATAAGATGGGAAAGCTTGTTGGACTGAATGGCCTGCTCTTGTCACAATTATTCTAATATTCTAATGCTGCATGCCATTTACCTCAGATGTCACGTCACAGAGCTGGAAATGATGTCACAACCAAGTTGACTACATTCCAGTAAAATATTCTGAAACCAATAGGGACGCTCCCAGGAAAACCTTTGTTGTTTTTGTTCCATCTGAATTAGTGGAATACACAGTGTATTGCGTAACCAAAAACACGTAGTAGAGGCTGGACAGTACTGTGTCTACAACTGATTTTGTGAGACACAAATAAGCAGAAGTGCTAATAAACTGTACAGGTAGAATACTACAGCTGTCAATAAAATTTGCGATATACATTGCTATTTTGGAGTCACGTCATAATCTGGAGTCGGGCAACCTTGGACATGACAGAACAGCCCTGAGTTTCTGATTAAGAGATCTTACATAAAAGGGTATTCCAGCTGAAAATTCCACCTTCTCACTTCAAATGGAATACAGAATAATATTCTAGCAAAAGATGTAATAAAATAGACCCAACTCAAGACAGGGCCATCTTAATGCAGGGACCCCATGCTAATCTATGTATATTGTGACTTCGGAGTGGTTGTGTAGGTAGGGGCTGCAGTGCACTGCAGGGGCCCATAATGCTGTTAAGACAGCGCTGACTCATGGTGAACTAAATGTTTAGAAACTACACCAAAATCACAAAATCACAGTGAAGTCACCATTGTCTGGATTTATGTGCTACTTTTATTTTTGTTTATGTATCCATTTTTATTACTAATGTCACTGTGATGGATTGCTGTCCTATCCAGGGCTGTTACCTGCCTTGTGTCCATTGCCTTCAGTATAAACTCCAACAATGAGTTGTGATATGCAGGTTAATACTGTTGTTTTATGGTTGATGCCATTTTGTGTGTCATCTGCTAGGATACTACAAGTTTGTAGGCATCAGAGACAAGTGTTGTATGATGTTTGACATCTGGACAACTAGCTAGTTAAAAACAAGCACTTTATTTAAATCAAAAGATGTACTTTCCCCTTTTGTATTATTAATATGTAGCCTTTGTCAGAATGTCTCAAATCTCCCACTGTTTATAAGGTATTATAGTATATAACTTCTCCCCACCTTCCCTTCTATATGTACAACTTCAGGCAATTAGGTTTAGTAAAAGACAAGGAGTTAAGTTACAATTTAAACAATGTATTATTGATAATATTCATAAATAATAACAATATACAAAGTACATTTGAATATTGACAACCATACAACCTGATAAATGGTGATGTGTAGTTTCAGGTGGCACATAGATTTGTTAGTTAATTAAAATGTCTCTAGTTAAGTCATAGGGTGGTACCAAAGTGCAGTGGGTAGCGCTGCTGCCTCGCAGCTAGGAGACCTGGGTTCACTTCCCAGGTCCTCCCTGTGTGAAGTTTGCATGTTCTCCCCGTGTCTGTGTGGGTTTCCTCCGGTTAGGTGCATTGGCGATCATAAAAAATTGACCTGTGTGTGTGCGTGCCCTCCAGTGGGCTGGTGCCCAGCCTGGGGTTTGTTTCCTGTCTTGTGCCCTGGGATTGGCTCCAGCAGACCCCTGTAGTTAGTATATAGCGGGTTGCATAATGGATGGATGGATGGATAGTTAAGTCATCATTTGTGGTCAGCTTTCTTCAGAACAGGCCGCATGCCTGTCTCAATATGGCTACCGAGCTGTGCTCTTCATTGTGTTGTCCTTTTCAGTTCATGGTGTGAGAAGGTCTTTCATCAGTTTTATAAGAGAGAGAGCAAGGTGAACAAGCCAATTTATAGGTTTTCTGTCCAATCCCTAGAGCCAATAGGGCGTCTTGGTACTTAAAGGCTTTTAAAACAAGCTAGTTCCAAACAGCCATACTTCAGACCAATTGGGGAACAGAAAACCTTCACACCTGCCCACAAAACCATATGTTAAGGTAAAGCTTGGCAGTTAGGCAGCCTGGCTTTCCTGTGGGCGTTGACTGGGAGTCCTGCAGAGAAATATTAACCAAACTTGTTTTTAGGCACTTCTTCCAACCCTTGTCGTAAAATTACAAAGAGACTCATTCCTATAAAGGGGGAAGGGGTTCTTAAACCATCAAACCATTGCTGTTATTATCTATAATGTAACACTAATATTACATTGCTTTGTCTAAGTTACAAATAAAGACATACAAAATATTTATCAACTTGTATGTAAAATGTCACTTCACAACATGAAAGAATTCACTTAAGAAATCAGTTTTGAAAGCATAAAATATCTCTAAGAAGTTATTTTAGATTGAAACCTGGCTATCATCTTCAGATTCCAGTTTAGCATTGCCATTTGAAAAAGTTTGCTATGTTTAGATTTTTTAGTGTTTTGGCCTCTGACCACCCCGTACTTTTTGCCCTTTAAACTCTGTCAGTCTCTGTCTTGATTATTCATCTCTTGCTTGAATGGTCACAACAAACATGAATTAAAGGAGATTCAACTGTAAGCAAATCCAGTGCATGATAAAGGAGACCTAAAGTGTGATAAAAGAGACACACACCATGATGAGCTCAAAGCCTAAACAGCGGACCCACACCATGAAGAGCATGGTATTATAGAGTATTTGCTTAAATTCAAACTACAACAAAAATCTGGCCAATATAAAATAAAGAAGATGAAACTCAAGACAAGACCAAAGAAGTTGATCAAACCAACCATGAGTCCATGGACATGGTAGACTGGATGCAACACAACACACACGTGGTGACCTTTAGGCATCAGAAAGCAGACTCAAACACAATAAACACAAGTTACTAAAAATGAGACCCCCTCACCTGATAAACCCAAGGTATTGACTAAACCTACAATGAACTTAGGTATGATAAAGTAGAGACAAGGTACGGCGACATTCACCATTGGAGGTGTTGTTTGAGAGGGTCTTAAGCTTAACATTTTTGAAGTGACTGTTACTGAAAAACTGAAGTGGGTAGAACACGTTTAGGTTCTTGTCAAAAAGATTCAATAATACTTCTTCCTCAAACATCTACTCACATTTCTCCAACTGTTCTCATGAACCATTACTGGTGCACAGTGGAGTTCATCTACACTGGCTGTGTCACATCCTGGCATGGCACCTGCTTGGCTCAAGAGTATAAAGCACTGAAGAGGGTGGAGAACATGACAAAGAACATTACTGGCACTGAGCTGCCTTTTATTCAGGACATAACACAACACACTCTGCCTTAGAAAGTTGCAAACAGGGCTATCAAGGACCTCAGCCAAATAGTAGAGATACTTCTTTCACACCTTCGTCTGGAAAATCGTAATGGGCCATTGGCACTCACTCCAGTGGATTAAGGCACAGTTACTGCCCACAAATCATAAGGATTCTGAACAGTCAACTATACAGACACACACACACACACACACACACACACACACATATATATATATGGGCTGGGACCTTTCTTCATAAAGGAAGGACTAGTGGAGTAGATGTGCACAGGTCATTGCCTCCCCTCAAGTGCTAGATGGCAGCCCCCCTGAGTTGTACCTTAGATCTCCAAAGGGCTCCATGGGAGTTGAAGTTTGACACATCCTGTTGGGTTCTGCGAGGGCTGCCAGGAGGAGCAGCAGAGCCCTTCTTTGGGCTTCCACCACACCTGGGAATACTTCCAGATAATGCTGATGGACCACCATAAGTTCTCCTAGGTGCAGCATAAAAGGGGTTGCCCATTTTATTCAAGGAACCAGCGTCAGGAGGGAGAAGATGATGTTTGCCAACTGTGTGCATATCAGTGTTTCATTTGTATCCATCTATCATATGCAGTATTACCTTTCCTATCTATCTATCTATCTATCTATCTATCTATCTATCTATCTATCTATCTATCTATCTATCTATCTATCTATCTATCTATCTATCTATCTATTATATAGTGCCCCTTCTTTCTTTCTTTCTTTCTTTCTTTCTTTCTTTCTTTCTTTCTTTCTTTCTTTCTTTCTTTCTAATCTGTGAGCCTGCCAATTTTTCCCCACGTACCTTCTCTTGCTCTCCCGCTAGTGCATTCACCGCCTAGCATGGGTGATGTTTGACCTTCACCATGCCTACTAATTGGATAAGGTCCCAGACATAATATTTCATAAAGGATTCCATTGCTTCTGCTTCTTCTTATCCAATTTCATCCCCAACCCAATCCCAGCTGTTCTCTTATGCTAACCTCTCTTAAAGTCTTGCCATCTCTCTCTCAAGTCTATTAGTCCCACTCACATTTCAGGGAAAAATTAACCCTTGTGTGTTATTGAGGACTGACCCCTTGCAGTCCAAAGTTATTCAAAGGGCAATCTCACAATTATTTTTCCCACTTCCCTAGAGACATTTTGAAGTTGCATATGTGAAGCGGTTTGAGAGTCAAATAACATTATTAGAAGATGAGGAGGTGTAGAAGGCTGCCATATGCGTTGAGAAGAGTCTTTCTGGTTGGACATGGGAAAGTGATTTTAAGTGAACTCTTGAATCCGTGCTATTCTGCTGGACCTCTGTCTTATTTCTGTTATACCTTAACTGTTTGCCTTTAGTTTAGAAGATTCTATTCACTTTGTTCTACAGTGCCTACCAATAACACAGTATGTGCTGCCTAACTTCATTTCCCTGCACAATGTACAAATAGTGGCAGCGGTGGGATATTAAATAAACATGTCTGTGTATCCAGGAGGACATACACAGGTAAGATGTGTTCATGTTCAATGATGAAGTGAAACTTGGTGAGAAGCAAAACTGGATGGAGCCGAGTCTTTTGTGTGTGGAGTATTCATTGCCAGACCGTTTGACCTTTAAAGTGTGGAGGCCAATCAGTGGGAGGGTTTTTGCTTTTTATGAGACTCCATGTTTAAATTGAAATGACGTGTGATTTCTTTGTCTTTAGAAGAAGATTTTTCTAATCAGTTGTCTTTCATGCTTATTGTTTTTTTATCAAATACATCAACATCAGTCCAGTCATGTACTCCTTCTCCTTGTCCTCCTCCATTTCATTATTCTGTCTCACATTCTGTATCATCTTTGCATTCAGAGGCTTATCATCGTAATCAAAATACACTGGAATTCAGATTCAGACGACATTTTTCTAATTCTTTTTCCTCCTACAGGGGTGCCTGTACGCATCATTACCTACCTGCCATGTTGTAAAGCTGATTTGTGGCCATGAAGGTGCAGGCACTAATTGTTAGTAACTGATAAGAGAAGCAGCAATGGGAAGAAGAGAATATGATAGTCAAATACCATTTGCTTGTGGTTTAAGGTTTCTTTGTTTTGTTTTCTCTATGGTTTCTTTCTGTTTTGTACTAAACTAAGGAAGAAAGTGCAAGAAACATGGAGTTTTTCAGATGTAACTCCATACTAGGCTACATGCTGTGCCACGCTGCCATGTTCTATAGACGCAGTCACATTCCATTATGTATTGCGCACTGTTGATCACATGACCAGTGGTTACAATGGTAACAGTGGTGGCAGGTGACAAACATTCTAGGTGGGGCCGTTTATGTGATATTCAGTCAGATTCAGTAACCACTCAATACGAACCGCAGGATATCAATACTCTGTGAAATAATTAGCCACTTAATTAGCATTTTAAAAAATCAGCAGATAATAATAATAATAATTAATTCCTGCGGTGGGTTGGCACCCTGCCCGGGATTGGTTCCTGCCTTGTGCCCTGTGTTGGCTGGGATTGGCTCCAGCAGACCCCCGTGACCCTGTGTTTGGATTCAGCGGGTTAGAAAATGGATGGATGGATAATTAATTCATTGCATTTAAATAGCACTTTTCTCACTACTCAGAGCACTACACAGAGGAAGGACCCAGGATGCAAACACATGATCTCGTTATTGCAAGGCAGCAATATATAATATATATATATATATATATATATATATATATATATATATATATATATATATATATATATATATATATATATATATATATATATTGTGACAGAATCAAGTGCTTTCTCGCACCCTTGTACCCTCAGACCACACGTCAGACACCAGATAAAAATCCAATAATTATTTATTATAATAATAATTGTGCACAAAGCACCACCACTCCACTATTCTTCAATAAACAATAACCAATAAATCACAATCCTCCACTCCCAGACGCTTAGCCACTCTGCCTCCCAACTCAGCTCCTTGTCTGGGAGCTCCCACAGTCCTTTTATACTCCCTGACCCGGAGGTGTTCCTGCCCAACAGTCCACAAGTCCTTATTCCTTCCGGGTCAGGGTAAATAGTCCCTTTCTTCAACCCGGGAGCACGTCGTTTCTTCCTGTCACGTGACCGTGACGCACTCCCGGGTCATAGGGCATATAAGAGCCTACAAGCCCCCCTACAGCGACGCCTGGTGGCCCCAAGGTATCCAGCAGGGCTGTGTACAAACACTACATAGTCCATGATGCCCTGCTGGAACTCGGGGGGCATGATCATGCTGTCGGGAGAGCTCCTCCTGGCGGCCTGGGGTTGAGGGCCGGAGTGAAATGCCGGCAATCCACCACAATATATATATATATATATATATATATTGTCATACACATTCGGTTAGGAGGCAGCCAAAAAGCCCTAAGGTGAATGATATTAAATGAGACAAGGGGCTGATTGTGCGTACTAATGCCTCTCTTCCTCTATGAACATAACCAAAGAAGAAAAGTAATCATAACACTCCACTTACCTACAATACTTCCAGCTTCCCAAAATGACCACTTCATAACAATCCCATCTCAGAATACCATTGATGATGTCACTTTCGGCTCCGTCATGATGACGTCACTTCCAACCCCTAAAGATGACGTCACTTCCAGCTCCTACGTAATAACCTCACTTCCGGCTACTACAGATGATCTCAATCTGTTTCCACCCTGATGACATCACTTCCATCTGTTTGGTTTGGTGTCATTCCCTGTGTTAAATCATTTCCCTGCCACCATTTTTGTATACATAAACCTCATGTAACGACTACATTTTGTCAAATGCTTTGGTTTTTAGATCCATTTATTCATCTTTTTTTCATTTAGTCCCAACTCTTCTTGGAATTTTCAGAATGTTTTCATTATATTACTATATATATATATATATATATATATATATATATATATATATATATATATATTTTTTATATATATATTGTGTGGCGCTTTCTGATGGCGTGATGTCTTAACACAATCAACATGCATCCTTTCTAATCCTCAAAACTGCATTCTGCAATATACGTATCATTTATATGAAGCTTTATATTAGGATGTTCCAGAATGTTGTTAAGTAGACTTTATTATGTATTTATTTATTAATTTTGTCACATTTCTGTACCTCCTCATTAGGCTGAGACCCATGGCAAATGCCACCCCACCCTCTAACTGCTGGTGGTCAGCTGTGAACTTGCAGCATCTGGCTCAGAAGTGAGCTCCTTGTAGCCTGACTTAAATGGAGAGCTGCCATTAGCTCACACTGGGCCAGACTGAACACAAATACACTTGACAATGAGGAGATTTGCACTGTGGAGGGGTGGAGTGTAGTGGGATGCTGGAGGTGGAGTGCAGGAAAGGTGGGCGCTGACAGACAGAGATCAGCTGACATCACTAGGAAGAACTTCACTCATGGTGTTCAGAAATGATCTGTGTGAGACTGACTAAAGGAGCTCCCCATTTAGCTTACGCTGCAAAGAGATCGCTTCTGAGCCAGCTGTTTTGTGGGCTCGTGTGGTATAGTGGGTCCACAAATCAGAAAAACTGTCCATTTCAATAAATAAATAATAAACACGCTCATGCTGGGGAGCAGGAGCAGGTGAAAGTGGTCTGCGGAAGATGCCCCATCTTCGGGATTGGTGCATTGCCTTGCCAGCATGTGCAGACAGTCTGCCTTATTATCAGCCCAGGGTGGTAATTGGGGATCGCACCTGTAACAGGTCCCCAGCCTATAAAGGGGAGTGCAAAAATAAAGAAAAGGGTTAAAAAAAAGACAAGAAAGGAGAGTGGAGGTTAAAAGATGGACAAAGAAGCAGGCAGGAGAAAGGAAGAGGAAACAAGCTGGTGAGCAGAGTGGAAGCAGGTGGACTGGAGTAGAGCCCCAAGGAGGACCGAGTGGATGTTGCTCAGGACGGGGCTGTGGGTCACTCCTGTTGAGTGTCTTTAGGAGCAGGAATAACCACCGTGCTCTGGAGGTGCTCTTGCCAGGAGGAGCCTTTGAGGCGGCAGCGGGAGTACAGAACGCCCATGCTGGGTGCAGCCTGGATTGGCAGCAGTTTAGGCAGAGCAGGGCTCAGTGGTTGCCTGTGGATGGCGTCGGATTGGTGGTGGAGGACATGGGACAGAAGAGATGAGTGTCTGCACCTGCTAGTCAACGTTTCTCTGGGCTGCAAGGTCCAAATAAGATAAGCCGGTTAGATATCAGTTTTAAAGGAAGGCACCAGGATTTTAAAATGAGTTTCCTGCACTGCATTGTTTAACCTCATTTTTATCACATTTTTCTGTTTATTGGTTTCAACCTCCCACATTCACTTCATTTTCTGAATTATTTATTTATTGAACTTTTTTGATCACTGCATTTTGGGACATTTGTTTTCTGGATGTTTTAATAAAAGCTCTTGCACTTTTCACCATCCCTTTGCTTGGTGTGTTTTGTTTTCATCTGCCACACTCATCCCGGTCATGACTATCGACAGTGTCGGGTTCAAGAGGCTCCCAAAAGCAAAGAAAGAGCAAGGAGCTGACCCGCACCGCCACAGTTCATGGCTGACCACTGGCAGTTTATCATGGTGCAAATGTTGAGACTTCACAGCAATTCACATCTCCATGACAGTATCTGTGCAAACCAGGCCTGTCTCCTACCTTACATGTGATGCTGGATTTGAAATTAGAAGGAGAGACAGATTTTCATTACATACTGCAAAATCTGACGACTGCTCCCTATAAAATTACTATAAGAGATGAAAAGAAGAGCTGTAGTAGCAGTTGGTATTCCCCGTTTAATGTCTAGGCTACTGTGCTCAAAAAACATGAAGTCACTTATGGTGTGGAAGGGTTGCGCTTTCAGTAGACTTCTGACTCCTACGTGTGCTCTCGTCAACAATGACAAGGTTGCCATGGGTGAGGTGGACTTTGAGCTGGTAAACAGGTGGGACAATCTCGTCTCTGGCCAGATGTAACATTACAGGTCCTCCTCCACCCTAATGAAATGGTTAACCATGATAGTGTAGATGTTTCATTCAGAGACTTCTCTGTATGTCTAAGAGGGCCCCATGCTTGAATGTCATGATCAACTGGTTTCACTTATAGTGATGTTCTTCCAGGTTTGGCTCCTACTTTGCTCCTGATGCCAGCCTAAGGTACCCTGAAAAGTATTACACAGATTTAATAATCCATGGATTTGACGTTTGAGATGCCCACAATGACAAATCCCCTTGTGTGATGGCACTCATCCATAAGGGGAGTGAGGCTGAGCTCTCATTTTGGGATTCTCTTTCTAGAATGCCTCTGCATAGTTTGATTTACTCTGGTAGGTGTGTTCAGAATATGAAATGGCCCTTAAGGTGTCTGTACATGCCCACCATAGTGTAACTAAAGGGCAGCTGGCACACAAATCCTATCAATGACTCCTGTTCATCTTCTCCGTGTCTTTCCAGTTCTTCTCCTCTCATCCATACCCTAAGTTAGGTCAGATCGATGGCAGAGGGGTCATTCCTTTTCCTCCAAGTTTATCCAGATATGCTCTAAAATGCTGCCTCTGGTGGTCACACAAATACCCAAGCTCGCTCTATAGAAAGGGACAGCAAACATCCAGGGGTGGGCCCCTTTTAAAACAAAAGGGTTGAGGGTGGCTGGTGGGGCAGCCAGGCGGTGCTCTGGCTGTCTGCCGCTGACATCGGTGCTCCATGTCACTGGAGACGTCATCAAGCTGTGCTGACAATCCCCTGCCTGGAGCACAATGAAACAATGAGCGGTGGGGGACATGCGAGGGACAAATATAGCAGTGCACTGCCAGGCTCGCTCCTTTCCCTGGCTGTTTATTTATTTGTTTATTTAGTTTCCGCCTGTTGTTCTTTGCCTGGAAATGATTTTTATTATTAAAACAAACCTGCGTGGTGCAGTCTCTGTGCAGAAATGGATTTACTCACATGCATAAATAATTGTAATTTTATTGATGTTTTGAACATTGCGAATGTGGACCTGAGCTGCCAGCTATCAGGGTCCGGTGGGCTATGACAAAACTGGAGAGGGACGGACTTGGTCAGAATTGGTCATGGGGGGCTTCTACTGTACATATCAAGAAGGTGGCAAGAGGGGGACCTTCATGGCGGTGGCTCTCATAAAATGTCAACCAAGGGGTCAAAATATACAAACATTATGTGTTTATTCATAAAGGAAGCATAAGGGAGGGATAAGTATAGGGAGAATGCAATGTATCAAAAAACAACACATGAGGGAGGGATACGTATAGGTAGGACCCACAAAAATACCCTCCTTTACGAGATGGGGTAGTCCACCTGTGATGAATGGTCCGTGGTGTAGGGCACTTTTTAAATAAATAATCATATCCCAGATAATGTTAAGACTCAGAATCGGGTGCAGATGTATGTGGATGCGTTTCACTCGGTGGTTAAAGGACAAAAGACACTGACAGAGAGGTGCAAAGCATTTTAAGGTGGGATGGATCTACATGTTTTTTCGTAAGCTCTGGTAATTCTAGTGTTAACTGGGACTGGGGGTACTTGCCCAATTGTGTCACATACGTGTGCGTAGGTTGATGGATTGTTCAGGCACCTCAGTTGTACCTGTAGAGTGGTGTGTCGCACCTGAACCCAATTAAACAGGCAGGATAAAGAAGCTAGCGTGGGACAGAGGGGAGGACGAAAAAGAAAAAGGAAATGAAGAAGAAAGAGAGTGGAGGTTAATAAAGAGGATGGCAGGAGTGAGCGAGAGACAGAGAGAGAGAGAGAAAGAGAGAGTGAGTGAGCAAGAGAGAGAGAGAGAGAGAGAGTGAGTGAGCAAGAGAGAGAGAGAGAGAGAGAAAGAGGTAGACAGAGAGACAGAGGGAGAGGAAAAAGTGCACCAGTGCAAGACAGATGGAAGCAGGTGAATGGGATTGGAGCCCCGGGGATGGAGCGTGTGAACGTGTGACTGGCGCTCAAGAGCCGGCTGAAAGTTGTTCCTGCTGAACAGCCAGAGAGCAGAAGCAACCATAATACTCCGGCATTGGGAGTCGAAGGAGTGGAGGCTTTATTGGGTTGTAGACTATACTTAAACAGATATGTTTTTCATGCTTTCCCATCAATCTACGCTCAGTAGTCCATAACGACAAAGTGACAACATGTATTCAAACATTGTTTGTTTGGAGTTACACCACTGGGTATCAATTATTTACAGTCCAATCCAAAGTCTTATTTTACCTGCTCATCATGCTTGTGGTTATTACTTGTTTCACACAGCAGAAGGCATACGACTGGTTAATGGAGGTCAGTATTTTCAGGAAGTATAAGATGACGTCTGTCACGTGTGCACCGAGGGGATTTCCTCTTGGCCGCCTGTCGGTTTGCACAAGTCCTTTCTGCTAAACACGTATTTTGCTTTTGCTGTTTAAGTCCTCTGACACATATACAGTTGAACTTCAGCCCAGCACAAGGCGTTATAGCACAATGCAGGTTAGCCTATGCATGGACAGTCCAGATGTTCTGTGCTTAACACAGAGACAGCAAGGATTTGGAATTAAAATGCTGTGTTGGGTATCTTTAGAGCTGTCTTTCCAGACAGCATGCCACCTTGAAAGTGATGGTGCAGTCGTAGTCGTGTATTATGAGGGGTGTTCATCTGCCTTAGACAAATCTGAACGGGAAACTTCTTTTAAAAAGAAAAACAAACTCCACTGGCAATGTCAGGAAAGTGGGACCTCTAGGGAGCACCAGACCCTATTCTTAAGAGGTGACTTCACATAGAAATAGAAAGGCGTACCCTGGACACTGAGGAACATCACCTGAGATTCAAGAAGGAAATGAACGTAGCACAGGAGCTGGTCATCTGAGCCACCTCCCAAAAGGATAGCAGAGCGAGATAGCTGAGAGCAGTCAGGATGACAAAACTCCACCAAGCCTCAAGATGGCAGCAAAGGTTTTTAATTAGTTAAACTAAGTAGTAAAGTATCATGAGGATGTTCAGTGTAGTTTGCATCCTGTGACCCCAGTGCAGAACAGAAATGTTTATGCTGCCCTTTAAATGTTGGCAGTTTGTCACAGCGTAGCCTCCTTAGTGTTCAAAACGAGTCAAAAATATTGCACTTTTTTCAACGATAAACAGAAACATGTAAATACCAAAATGTTCACATAAATACAGTAGAAAAGGTCTGTCTAGGGTCCACTGTTGTACTGATGCAGATGTAGTAGACGTCCTTTGTGTGACATGTTTTGAAATATTCGCCAACGTGCAGCCTGAAGTTGCAATTACTGCAACAGAAATGTGTTTCTTTGTGCACCTTTCTTGTAATATTTGTTCTGGTTCTTGGGCATGCGGGGGTAGAATGTCAGTGTCTCATCCACGTGGTCAACGCACCCCATGTGTTATAGTAGGCTACCACAGCGCGAGGCTTAGTGACCTTCACATATCCTCTGTAACAAACCTTGACAGTCACTACACTATGACAAGTGATGAGGGGGCTAATGTCTTGCTTGTCCTTGCACTTCACTTTGACCAAACACCTACTTGCACCAAGATGACCCTTCTGGCAACTCAATTCATAGGGCCTATCACAGCAGTTCAGTCATTAAATGTCATCTGCACCAATTCACATTGTCACCACTGTCGCTCAATTCAAGCAGTGGTTCAGTTTCAGTTTGTTCTAAAAATGCCTTTATGGCTTTGTGTTTTTTGTTTGAGGTTCCGCCCCATCATGAATATTGATGAGTTACCTTGCCCACTTCTCCCCAACTCGTGAATATTGATGAGTTACCTTACCCATTTCCATCCCACTTATGAAAATTGATGTGTACCTTACCCACTTATCCACTTCAGTCCCATTCATGAATATTAGTGAATTACCTTAGAGTTTCATCCACTAGATGGCAGCAGAACACTGTCCTGTGATTTTTCCGTGCTTAACACTGTAAAGTGTATCATTACACGTCACCCTGAGTCTGACTTGGGTTTAACTGTAATTGATTAGAATTCTGAGCCTGAGGCATGCACAGGGAGAACACCAAGGAGGTTAAAATACAAGGACATAAGAACACAAGAACATTAGGAAGTTTTTCTTTACACAAAGAATGATAGACTCTTGGAATAAGCTACCAAATAGTATGGTAGAAAGAATTTAGGGACTTTCAAAACTCAACTTGACGTTATTTTAAAAGAATTAAGTGGATAAGACTGGCGGGCTTCGTTGGGCTGAATGGCCTGTTCTCATCTAGATTGGTCTAATGTTACAAAAATGTCAACAGGAACAGGCCATTCACCCCAATAAAGCTCACCAGTCTTATCCACTTAATTCTTCTAAAATAACATCAAGTTGAATTTTGAAAGGTCCCTAAAGTCCCACTCTCCACCACACTACTTGGTCATTTATTCCATGTGTCTATGGCTCCTTGTGTGAAAAAATAAAACTTCCTAATATTTGAGTGAAATTTGCCCTTTGTAAGTTTCCAACTGTATCCCCGTGTTCTTCATGAAGTCATTTTAAAGTAACAGCTGGAATCCATTATACAAAGTCCTGCCTTAAAGTTCTATAAGGCATAATATGTTTGGATTGTCTTCCATCTTCCTTAAATCTGTAATCCTTACATGAGTGGGCTCTGTGATGGACTGACACCTGATCTTAGGCTGGTTCCTGCCTTGGGCAAAATGCTGCCAGGCTTGGCTCTACTGAAATGAGGAAGGCTGGAGGACTACACTACATGAATGAATGCAATGAAATCTTGCTGACTTGGACCCAAAGCCTGGACTAGACAAAAGGAGCACATCACAATTGGTCAATTGTCACTGAGCCAGATGGACAGAATGGACTCCTCCCTTTAGTGAAGCTTATGATGTTCTGAAGCTGCAGCTCAAGTTCACTGGAACAATACAGGCAGTGTGGTATAGTAGTTAAGGATTTAGACTGAAAACCATGAGAGTGTGGGATCAAATGCTACTATTAACACTGTGTGACCCTGACGTGATCACTTCGCTGGACTGTGGTACAACTGGAAAACCAAATAGAAATTAACCAATTGTATCCGAAATGTTAGAGATTTCCTTGAATAAAGGCATTCACCAAATACGTAAATAATAATTTAATGGGACTGGCAGAGCCAATAATCAAGTCAGAGTCATGGAGCACAACAAATCAAACATACTGTATGCAGTGTCTTTAACATCTTAAGAGATTATAATGTCTGAGAACACAAATAGAACAAGTAATTAGAACCCAGAGAGGCTGCAGTGGTAACCTCAATGACACAATGCTATCTATCTATCTATCTATCTATCTATCTATCTATCTATCTATCTATCTATCTATCTATCTATCTATCTATCTATCTATCTATCTATCTATCTATCTATAGTGCCTTTCATATCTATCTATCTATCTATCTATCTATCTATCTATCTATCTATCTATCTATCTATCTTTATATAGTGCCTTTCATATCTATCTATCTATCTATCTATCTATCTATCTATCTATCTATCTATCTATCTATCTATCTATCATTATAACACTCACCACCCTTCAGATTCCTGATAAGAATCACCCACCCCAGCAGCACTTAACACAAGGCAGGAATCAGCCCTGGACAGGATGCCACTCAGAGGCACCAGTTAATCAAACCTGCCTGTCTTTGTGGATTTGAGAAGAACCCCTCAGAGAAACAGGCGGAGTGGTGGCTGTGAGGCTAAGGATCGGCGCCAGCAATTGGAAGGTTGCTGCTTTGAATCCCGTAAATGCCAGAAGTGATTGCACTCCGTCAGGCCCTTGAGCATGGCCCTTAACCTTTGCTACGTTCTTTTCCTCCGTCCTGGGTATGACGTTATCCTGCGAGCAGGTCCTCCAACCACTGTTATAAAACTCCTCCTGCTGTTCCATTCTATTCAAACTAGTGGGGTGCTGAGGTGTCACCCGCTGCACAGCTGCACTCGGGTCCTAATTTGAGATCCTGAGGTGGTTAGTCGTGTGGTGGGTGAGGCAACGTGCTGTATCAGCGTGTGCTCCCACCTTCCACCATCTCCTCCTCTTCCTCCTCCTCACAGAAACATGCAGCACTTACAAACTTCAGACAGGCAATTGAACCCAGAGCACTGACACCCAAGAAGCCGCAATAACCCTTGCGCCATCCTGTTATCACAGCAGTTAGAAAACAATTTAGTGACAAATTAAAAGTAACTATCTATACAAGTAAACTGGCACCTCCCAGGGCACCTTTTGTATGAGTGGTAATGTTTAACCCCCGCTTTGCATTTTAGGGGTCTTTAGTTTTTCCAAGCTGGCTGATTTCCTTGACTCTCCTTGTAAGTTGATGGCTGGTCTGAGCAGCAGACATGAATTGTGTGTGACGACGGGAATGCCTCAAGGCTCCGTGGGTATGATTAGGCTGGCGCGCTGGCACCCGTTATTTACTGGGCTCATTGTACAAGGCAGCTGAGGGCTGTTGCTGCTGCTTCACTGGTGGCTTAAAGTGAACTAATGGGCTCTTGAGCAGCAGCGAGAAGCATGGCTGGCGGACACCCAGCTGTGATTACGTTGTCACAGTCCAGCCTTGTTATTTAGTGGGTTACCGTCGAGGGTTAATACATGGCTGACAGCCAAGGAGCTATGGTGACACCCTTTAAGGCTTCAAAGAGATTGAGGCACAGATGGCAGATACTAAATGCAATGTGACGGGAGGGCAGCCTCACTCGACGACTAATGGAGGAGTTGTGGTTCAGGGTGGCCTGCTGCTCAGTCAGAACTCTGCACCCAAGCTGGCCGAACAACTAGAAGAAAACTGAGAGCTCATTCAACTAAATCCACTACTGCTGGCCCACCGAGGAGGCCACTGCAGAGGATCCTGGGGGTCTCAGGGTCAGGAAATTGACAAATGACACATGTAAAAAAAAAAAATAAAATGAGGCATGAAAGAAGAAGTTGAAAGTGGTCCGCATCCAAAAAAGACAGCATATGTCCTGAATAGCACAGAAAGAAAATTAATATGAGAGCGCCATTGTGATTGTGGGCAAGTCTGCCCAGGGATCAGCTGGCATCCTACCTAGGGTTAGTTCTAGCCTTGTGTCCAGTGCATACCACCTAATAATCCACCTGATGCTAAGTGCATTGGGACCCAACCAGTACTTAGATGGGAGACCACCTAGGAAAAGCTTGAATTACTGCTGGAAGAGGTGTTGGTGAGGCCAGCAGGGGGTGCTGACCCTGTGCTCTCTGTTCGGATTCCAATGTCCCAGTGCAGTGAAGGGGATAGTGAGCTATAAAAACTGGCACCATCCTTTGGTTGATACGTAACACCGAGGTGCTGGTCATCCTTCCTAAAGTGCCGGCTAAATTGCCCACCACAGCCCCGTTAACTCTGGCCCCCTTATCATCCCATGTCTCTTATTAGCTAAGCATCTCTCTTACTCCTTCACCCCCTAATAAAAAATGTGTGGTGGGCATACTGGGGCAAGAATGGTTGCCATCGCATGACCCAGGTGGATAATATATATAAGGTGGTAGAAGTGGTTCCCCTCTCACTATGTAAAGTGAATTGAGTAGGTTTCAAAAGTGCTGCTGTCTCAGCGGATCTGGGTTCAGGTGTAATGTCTGAATGGACCATGCCTTCAACAAAATGGTATAGCTCATTAAGACCCTGTAATGGCAGACAGGTTTTAAAGAATGGTAGGGCATTAATCATATAAAGCAACATTTAATAAGTCAACATGTGTGTTTTGTAAGAATATTTTATCCATCCATCCCTTAACTGGTTTATTCAGAGTAGGGTTGCAGGGAAGCAAGAACAGGAATAATCTCTCAATAGTGTGCCTGGGTGAACACACATATACCAATTAATCAATGCCAATTCACCTAATCAACATGACTTTGGGCTATGGGAGGAAAAAGGAGCATTCTGAGGGAACCCACATGGATACGGAGAGAACACGCAAGCTCCATATGGGGCGCACCCAGAACATGAACCTCAGTCTCCACACTGCAAAGCAGCAGTGCTACCACTGCACCACCATGCCACCCAATAATACTGCCTTCTTCTTTTTAATCTCTTTTGCATATTTTCTTAGTGTTCCGGAATGTAAAGTCAACCACTTTCAGAGCCATCATTTTGTAATTCTCCTCCCTTTTAACTGCTAACTGTATTTTTTCACTTATCTGCAGCTGCCAAGAATACACACCTGGTTTTATACATATATATATATATATATATATATATACACACATTGTATGCATTGAACAAAGTATGAAGGCTTACTTTTTATGCATGCTATTATGCTGGCCATTCTTCGAGGCAGCTTACCGTCTTGACAGACATGATGTCAAAAACACAGTGAATAATGAGCGAAATAGAATTAGGAAAATGTAGAGCCGCGCCACCGCAAAGCCTCAGCAGCCCATTGTTTCACCGAACCAGCGAGGCAATTCGAAGCCTCCAAGTGAGACGGCAGCAGTTGCCAAAAGTGGAATCAGAAGCAGAGGGAGCAAAAGCCGATCGGCTTAAGACGGGGAGCTGGGAAAAGCTGCAATTTGAAAGACAATTAGGCTGCCGCACAGTTCGTGGGCATCACCTGGAAAAAATCAGGACTACGCCAAGCGCACGGGCATGAGGTGCCAAGCGTCTTTGTACATAAGCTGCAATTCACGGGCCCGCATTCTCCTGTTTTTTTTTTTTTAAGAGGGCTTGACGTTTGGTGGAGACCTCTTATTCCAGAGCCACGGAGACTGGAGGTGCCTGCTCTCACAGAGCTGCAGAATATGGGTGCAGTTTCAGCGCTCATGTTGTGTCTGACAAACGCCCGTTCTCTCTTCTGTTTTAATCAGCTCTACCAGTCATTTCAGATTCTCTTCGCTCCGGCGGCACTCCAGTCCCCCATGGGCTCCCAGAGAAAACAAACTTGGCTTGAGTGTGGATAGTAACTGCGTTAGCCAGTCGACCCACTACAACTGTGTTCACTTACGGAAAAATCTCTGTGCCAACATGAAATGCAAACCAGCGTAAAAAAGTCATACCTGAAACTGATGAAGATTTCATTACTTTTTTTTACACGCAATATGTGTGCCAATGTGAAATGCAATAAAAAGCCATCTAATCTGTCTCATCAAATCACTCGATAAACGTGTCTTAACTAAAAGTAAACTCATTACAGTTCACTGAGCGTCCGCTTGGAACGTATTGCATTTATTTCCACGACCACACGTTAATTATGACAAAAACTGAAATCTAATGACCAATCAGCGTCAAGATGTGGGGCAAGGGATAGGAAGGCGTAGCAGTCACAACTGGGGTCGGGCGGACTCAGCTGCAAACGTGGTCTTCAACAGGTGACGCGACGTAACGGTGAGAAGTGAAATTCTGGTCTCACTGAAAACGTTTAAGCTGAAGTAGTCTGAAGTTGTTTGTTTCTGATTATCAATGTGATTACATTTTCGATGTGTCGATAGGTGGCTGTTTAATTATCTAAAATTACATTTTGCCTAAAGAGGGGGCCTGTGTTGCCTCGAAAGCTTGCATTTTGTAATCTTTTTAGTTAGCCAATAAAAGGTGTCATTTTGCTTGATTTCTCATTATATCTAAAATACAGATAAACATTATTCAGCGTTAATGTGATCATCATGCATTTTTAATTCTTTTTTTATTTCTACCCGTTGTGATGAGTTCATCATCTAAACTTTCCCGAATATTTCAGATCAGGGATGCTGTACGAGTAAAATGGAGATAAATAACATTGCTGACTTACCTAGATAAGAAAGTGGAGTAAGTAGTCCCACATTATCAATAACTCATCTTTTTTGCAAATAAT
The DNA here is from genome assembly GCF_016835505.1 of Polypterus senegalus. NCBI lineage: Eukaryota > Metazoa > Chordata > Cladistia > Polypteriformes > Polypteridae > Polypterus > Polypterus senegalus. The sequence goes on along the minus strand of NC_053156.1, from coordinate 43,434,108 downwards.
GGAGTACACTGGAAACGATAATAGTGTAGTGCCCAACTAGCCAGGACACTTAATTGATTGGATGGACCAGCAACCTGAATAAGTGTGTTTACATGCATAACAACACTGGGAGGAGGAGTAACCCTGTTAAGGAGGAAACCAGGTTTCTTTAAAACCTCCATTTATATGGGCAAGTCCACATCTCTCTACTATATAAAAAAAATCCTGGGATGAGACAAGACTTTTTTCAAGAGATTTTTTCAATTCCCGCAAGACAAGACTTTGGCAATGAGATTTTTTCAAGTCACACCCTCCTCTCAACCATATTAAACCACGCACTCGGTCCTCTCACCTCTCATTTGTGTGTGACACAAACACAGTTTCTGTTCTCTCAGCTCTTATAAATTTTAACGTTTTCCTCACTTTAAGTTCCCAATTAAAGAAGACGTATTATGTCCAAATCTAACTGAAGAATTTCATCATGGTTATCAACAGTAAAAATAAGTACACTGGCAAACCTAGCTCAAAGAAACAATGAAATCAAACGAATTAATGTCAAAAATGCTGATTAGTTACACGGCAAACTGGTTAAATGTGTATCAATAGACTATGCTGAAACAGTTGGTGGTGATCGTGCGAAAGATGAACACATCCATCCATCCATCCATTTTCTAACCCGCTGAATCCGAATACAGGGTCACGGGGGTCTGCTGGAGCCAATCCCAGCCAACACAGGGCACAAGGCAGGAAACAAACCCTGGGCAGGGTGCAGAAGAAGGTCCCTGCAGAAGATGAATACATCAACTTACAATATCCTAAAGAATATCTACAACCGTTAACACCGTCCAGTCTTCCACCGCACGAATTACTGTACAAAGAAGGATGTATCCAAGAAAGGCAATGTAGTACATCCTCCGTTGATAACATTAGACAACAAAGGAGATCTTGATATGCCATTCGCATTAAAACATTAACAGTTTCCCATTAGAATAGATTTTGCAAAGACAATTAACAAATCTCAGAGCCAAACGTTTGAAAAAGTCACTTTATTTAATAGACACAATTCAATCATGGGCAGTTATGTTGCGTTGTAACGATGAAAGTCCAAACACAGAATCAAAATTCAATGCAGTATTGACGAAAATTTAATTCAAAAAATACGAGGTACAGAGAGGCAGCCGAGTTGTCCAAAACGTGTCAGTTCTTGTGCTTTACTGGTATTAGGTACCTGCCTCAGTCTTTCCATCAAGGTTTTTGTTGCAAAAACAACGAAGCATGTTGAGACTCTATTTTTATTATACTTTTTTTTCTGTTTAAATAGTGTACACACTAATTTTTATGGGTCTGAGTCGCAGGTCATTTGGCCCATCCTCATTGATAATACGTTTGTGGGTATCTACAATGGGATCAGCCAGCTAGATAGGAGACGCTTTTTCAGTCAAGCTTACCGTCTGACATGATCTGCTCCATCGCTGACTCTTCGTCGAGGCCAAAAGTTTTGAGAATAACACAAGTGTTGGTTTTCACAAAGTTTGTTGCTTCAGTGTTTTAGATCTTTTTGCTAGATGTTTCTACAGTATACTGAAATAGAATTACAAGCACTTCGTAAGTTTCAAAGGCTTTTATTGACAATTAAGTTTATGCAAAGAGTCAATATTTGCAGTGTTGGCCCTTCTTTTTCAAGACCTCAGCATTTCACCCTGACATGCTGTCAATCAACTTCTGGGCCAAATCCTGACTGATAGATAGATAGATAGATAGATAGATAGATAGATAGATAGATAGATAGATAGATAGATAGATAGATAGATAGATAGATAGATAGATAGATACTTTATTAATCCCAAGGGGAAATTGATGGCAGCCCATTCTTGGAGTTTGTCCTAAGCAAGCTCTGCACTGGTGGTGCCCCGATCCCGACCCATGAATAAAGAATGATACCAAAACATTCTCCGAGATCAACTTCTCCCAACCGTTCATGAACAGTTTGGTGACAAACAATGCCTTTTCCAGCATGATGGAGCACCGTGCCATAAGGTACAAGTGATAACTAAGTGGAGTAAAACATCGAAATTTAAGGTCCATGGCCAGGAAACTCCCATTGAGAACTTGTGGTCAATCCTGAAGAGGTGGACAAATAAAAACCCACAAATTCTAAAAAACTTACTTTGTAAAATCCAATACTTGTGTCATTCTCAAAAGTTTTGGTCACGACTGTACATTGCGCCAGCTTCCTGCACTGATAATTTAAACCGAGATAATATGTTAGATAGTCTGGCAGTGCCATGCTGTGTCCGTTGCTGGCTATAATGTTTCTAATAGTTAATTACGTTTTTGTAACGTTTCTAATAACACTCGCCCGCCCGTCTCCTGTAACATCCCGTAGCGCTACACACCCCTTTCCTTTTTTAGCCTAAAACAGATAATATTATTTTCATTTATCAAAAAATAAAATAAATATAGTTGCGACTGCCTTTGTGGAGGTTTGATGAGAGGATTCTTTGGGCCCGGGTTGCCATCTGCCCCCGCGGAGGCTTGCAGGGGCGTCCACTATGGCATCCCTGTGCTCATCCTCATGATGTCTCGGTGCTCGTTAAAATAATTACTTATTTTAGATCACGAACCTCATGATGCTAGCTGAGCTGAACATGCAGTCTTGATCGGAGCGTCTATTATACCACTACAGTCGACGCCTCTTTCCCAGCCTCTTGTCGATGATTGGTCATTTGAATTATTTTAGCTTTTGCCGCGTCTAACGCGTGGGCGTGGAAAGAAATGCAGTGCGCCCTTTGAGTGCCTAATTAAAAAGCAATTAATCATATGATTGATTTCTTTTTAATTATGACAACTTTAATTAACAACACAACGTGACTATGCAGTTCATTTCAGTGTATTTTACAAGCTGCATTGCAATTCATTTTGGCACCGATGATCTTCCATCATAACGGGAGAAGCGGCCCCAAGGCAGGAATGGAGCCCTGGGCGAGTCTGCACATTTATCCCAGAACACACGGAGCTTCTCTCATTCGGGGTCAGTTTAGAGTTGCCAGTTAACGTGACACACACGTCTTTTAGATGTAGGGGTGAAGTGGAGTGCCTGGATAAAAAAAAAACACGCAGGCGCCCGAGGATACCGATTGAGCCAGAATTTGAACCAGAACCCCTCGAACTCGGAGACAAAACAAACCAATTCGCCCCCGCGTCCACGCCAGCTCTTCCTCCCGCTGCTCTCCGCTAACTGATTCGTTCCACCGCTCTGCTTTAACTTCTATCACTTTGATTTAAACGGACTCTTTCATTGTGCAGTGAGCGAGTGCGTTTGAACTTGCTGCCCTGAATGCTGCCTTTGTTTGCTTTGTAAAACTCGAGAGAGAGGCGCTATATAAAATTAACATTGACACTGGCGCGCACTTTCACTTAAGCCCACGGCGCCGATACCAACATCTTGGAGTGCTTGCCATGTGATAACAAGCCCACGGGGTGTCGCCACTCAGGTGTTCGGAACAGACTGAGCGATCAAAGCCGTCACAGAAGAGCCAAAGCAGAACTGCCGCCATAGCAGGGAGTCAGCTATTGATAACTGTCAGATTGACATCTTCACACAACATTCACTCCTTCGGGTTGGACAGATTTTCATCTGTGAAATACAAGAAAACTAATTTGACTTTTTCTGGCATTTTTTGCATATTGAAAGCCAACCTGTAAGCACAGAACAGTGTGTTAAATGTATACATGTTACTTTATATAACACATTTCTGTAGAAAATTCCAATAAAAGGCTCTTCTAAGTGCCAAACAAAGCACCTTTACAAAGCGTCTCCCCATATTGAATGAAAACCACCCCATGGCAGCCAAGCAGAGAGCTGAATATTTAAATATCACATTTCAATCGCAAATTACAACACAAGGTGCTTTCCATTGTTAGATAAACACAATTTAGTGAATTATATAACACCCAGTTTATATGGTGCCTTTCTATAACAAACTCCACCATAAGACATTTCACAGTTACTGTCAATTAAAGTGTTCTTTATTCAACAGCTTTCCATAGTGAATACCAATCCAAGGTTCTTCTGAAGTAGAGTCATAGTCCCAAATGTTCAAACTTTATGAGATATAGCATCTGTTTTGATAAGTCCAAGGGTACAATGTGAAACATACAAGCTTTATTCATCACTTTATTATAGAAAATGCCATTTCAAGGTGCTTCTGAAGCACAGGGTTGAAGAATCAGACATGCAAACCTTGGGTTATATAGCACCGTTCTGTAACAAACTATACCAAAAGATGCTTTCCATGGTCAGAAAAGCAAAATTTACTTCAAGGAGAAACTTTGTAAGGTAAACTCCATTACAAGGCACTTTTCAAGTACACTGCTCTAGTGTAAAACATGCAAACTCTATTTAATATAGTGCCTTTCTAAAGCTACCTCCATCCCAGGACTTCTCACTAGAAGAAACAGATAGTGTCAAATATCCTTCATATGGCACCTCTCTATAATAAAGATTCTTAAGGTGCTTCTGAAGACATGTGGATTTAAACGTACAAACTCTGCTTTATAGCACCTTTCCATGTCAAGTTATTCTTCACGTAAGGATTTGTAGTGCAAAACAGCCAGACTTGACTTAATATAGTGCCTTCCAATTAAAAAAACAAACAAACTCCATCCTAATGCACTTTATAAGTATTAACAGAACATTCCAAAAATATTTAACTTAATTTAATGCCTTTAAGTAGCAAACCTCAACCCAATGTGCATTATAAGTAAACAAGGAAACTGTCAAACAGTCAGTCAGTCTGGCAGTCATTTTCCAACCCGCTATATCCTAACACAAGGTCACGGGGGTCTACTGAAGCCAAACTCAGCCAACACAGGGCACAAGGCAGGAACAAATCCTGGGCAAGGTGCCAGTCCACCGCTGAACTGTCAAACAAAAATATTTTATATATAACCTTTCTACAGCAACCTCCATCGCATGATGTTTCAGAAGTAGGAACAGAAAGTATTAAACAAACCACGTAATATAGCGCCTTTCAATAGCAAATTCTACCCAAATGCAATCTCTAAGCACAAACAGAAAGACTCAAAGTTGGCTCAGTATTGCACCTTTCTATAGCAAATTCCATCACAAGTGTCAAATTTTACTTAATATAGTGCCCTTCAATAGCAAACATAATCCCAATGCAATTTATAAGTACAAACAGAATGACTAAAACACACTTTATTAAATATAATGCCTTTCTATAGCAAGCTCCATCACATGGCATTTCAGAAGAAGCAACACAAAGTGTCAAACAAATAATATGGCACCTTTCAATAGCACATTTTACCCCAATGCGATCTATAAGTACAAACAGAAAGAATCAAACAAGGTGTCCTTAATATAGTGCCTTTCTATGGCAGCCTCCGTCGCAAAACATTTCAGGAGTAGGAACAGAAAGTATCAAACAAACCACTTAATATAGCGCCTTTCAATAGCACAGTTTACCCCCAATGCAATCTATAAGTACAAACAGAAAGGATCAAATTTGGCTTACTATAAGGCCTTTCTATAGTAACTTCTATCACATGGCATTTAAGAAGAAGGGACACACAGTGTCAAACAAATTTCACCTAATATGGCGCCTTTTAATGGCAGATTTTATCTCAATGCAATTTGTAAGTAGAAACAAAAAGAATCAAACAAGGTGTCGTTAATATAGTGCCTTTCTATAGTAGCCTCCATCACATGATGTAGGAACAGGAAGTGTCCATCATACTCTATATGGCACCCCTCTATAATAAACATTGTTGAGGTGTTTCTGAAGTGCAGAGTTGTGGAGTCAGACTTACAAACTCTATAGCGGCTTTTCATATCAAACTCCATGCTGATGAACTTTACAAGTACAAGTAGAAACTGTCAAGCAAAGTTTATATAGTGTGTGGTAGACAACAGGGTACCTTACCTGGCTGGGATGCCCTGATTATGGAAGGACTGGAGGAGAGAGTATATCCAGGACAGGACAAAGGGCAGCCCCTTTGGTTTCCAGTGGGGCTATGGGTCATGGGCATGGGAGCTCAACCACTGCAAGGGGACTCATGGATGTTTTCAGGGCCCTATTTGGCTTCACTTGTGCCACACCCGGAAGTGCGGCTGAAAAAAGCTTGTTGGTCACTTGGAGTCCTTCTGGGTGCCCTATAAAAGGGGGCCGGTCACCAGGAGTTAGTGGCCAGAGTCAGGAGGAAGAGGACAAAGCCTGAGGAGGAGTGGAGGCAGAAGGACTGGTGGCAAAAGGCAACAGGATTAATAAGCCTGTCTGTGTCGGGGTTAGGGCAGTTGTCCATGCCCGGGGCTTCACAAGTGCCTTTCTATAGCAACCTCCTTCAGAAGGTGTTTCACAAGTAGAAACAGAAAGAGTTAAACAAAGATTATTAAATAAAGTGCCGTTCAAAAGCAAACCCCTTCCCAATGCAGCTCTATAAGTAAAACACAAAGGGTCAAACAAAGTTTACTTAATATAGTGCCTTTCTATAGCAACCTCTGTTGCAAGGTTTTTTTTAAAAGTAAAAATCAGAACGTATCCAACATACTTTACTTGATATAGCGCCTTTCTGTAGTAATTATTATTTCGGGGGTTCTACATTAACAGGCCTGTGGTATCAAACTTACAAGCTCTGCTTTGTATAGTGCCTTTTGACTGTAAGTATCCATACAGAATCTGTTTTTAAGTGCAGAGTTGTAGTATAGTTGTTTCTGTGTAGTTTGTCATGATTGGGTCACTGAGTGGTGACATGACATCATCATGAGTCACGGTCGGGGACTGTCCAAAAGGCCACACTGACCTCCACTATGTACACACGTGCCTAAGATTTCATGAAGACCTACGCCATCCAATCAGAGCTCACTATTGGTGGTTCAGCTTCCTTTGTCACCAGTAAGTGTTTTTTAAGTGTGTCTATGGCTCTGGTGAAGTTGTGACCACATAACAGATGATGGACTGGTGTAAGCAGACTGGAGATCATACCTGTGGCAGCGGTGGAATTTGCTCCGTAATTCTGAAATAAGTCTGTCCTCTGAATTTTATGTTTTAAGACTCTAAGGAGTGGAACACAGCCTCTGCTTCATGAGAGACAGTAAGTTTAATGCCTTTGTCTGCTCACAGACCACAATGCCCTCTGTGGGCAAGTGTTGATGTGCCCTTCAAAGCTGAAGACTAATGAATGCAGTGACCCCTCTTTTCATGTGTCCAGGCACTCAACAGAACACAGGAATTAAGAAGAGAAGGAGGAGCTTTGTCATGGAGGACAATGGCTAAAGTTGCTGCCAAGTGTCATTGTGTTATCATCTCTCTTTAGCTCAAACAGCATTCACTAGGTCTCCCTGTCTCACCTGGTGGCCCTGGTCCCTCCACAAGCCAGCAGCACATTTTAAAGAGCGCGCCTCAGAGAGGTGAGCCGCCACAAAGACTGTGATGTCTACAGCCAAAGCTGTGAGGCTCCCTCCCTCTGGCTCTCCTCCTCCTCCTCCCCAGCAGCCCTTTTGTTTTGTCTCTGCTCCCTTCAGCGCCCCATCCACCCCACCTTCTGCTGACCCTGCCCATGGTTCAGTTCAGTTCACTTCAGTTGCTGCTAATCCGGTTAGTCTCTAGTGTTTATTAATTTGGCTCGATTGCCTCCAGATGTTCACAGTGCTTGGGAGACATGGGAACTGGCAGCCCCTGCATGCAAAAATGTCACCAAGGGTCCTGCACACTGGTGAGGGAGAGGATGGAGAAAAACTGAAAGCCGCTGAGTTGAGTACGAGCTGACCTCAAATATCTACAGAGACGGAATCAAACAGACCCTATGAGTTAAAGGCAAATGGGATAATGACGGGCAGATGGATGGATAAATGAATGTGCGAATGAGAGGAGCGCTGGATTAATGGATAGGATAGACAAAAGGACAGCTTTAGGACTGCCTGGAGAGTTCAATGAACGAATAAATGAGCTGATGGGAGATGAAGATGTGCATGAATAAGGGAAAGGAAGAAGGCATGGATGGATGGATGAAAGAGTAGAATGACTATTTAATGATTACATGGATGAATGGATGGATGATTTGTTAGTTTGAGTAACAGATGAATAAATGAATGAAGGGAAAAATGAATTAACAATGGTGCATGGTGCATGTAAGAGATGTAAAAATTGAAATTAATGGATCAATGGATAGATGGATGGATAGATATAGCTTGGATGAGTGCATGAATTGAATAAATGGTAGATGGATGGATTAATACACAGGTAAAAAGATGAACTGATAGATAGAATGGTGGCAAAATGAGTAGAATAATCAAAGGTGAAATGGATGGATGGATTGAGATTTGTATATATTGGTGAACTAGAGTAGATTAATGGATAGGCCAGTGGTTGAATGGGTGGTTTGTGAGTAGATGGATTGATAGATGGATGTTTGAATGATTGGAATGATGGTTTCATGAATGGATAGATGGATAGAATGTTGAATAGCTGGGCAACTTGATGGCCGACTGAATGGATGGATGAATAAATGGGTAAATGGAAGAATGGATAGGAGTACGGATGGGCGAATTAAAGGCATGATGAATAATAGAATGGATGGATGGATGGATGGATAAAAGGTAAGATGAAAGAACAGTTGAAGAGGTGTAGATAAATAGGTGGAACAATAAATGGATTATTACATTGATAAATAGATGGATGGATTGATGGATGGTTGGGTAAAGGGTAGGATGAAAGAATGGATAAAGAGGTGAAGATAAATATGTTTAACAATAGATGGATTATTAAATTGATGGATGGATGGATGGATGGATGGATTGAGTAATATTTGCATGGATGAAATGGACAGACGGTTGACCTGGCTTGATGAAATGATGGATGGGTGCAAGGATTTATTAATGAGTGGGTGAATGGATTATTGGATGGATGGATGGAAGAGGTCCACAAATGACTTACAGAGTTGTTTGGATAGAAGGACTGGTGGATGAGTGACTGATTAATTATTGAATGGGTGAGAGATAAATAGATAGAGGGCTGTAAATATGGATGAACTGACTTACTAATGAATAGGTGAGTGGATGAATGCTGGGAATAATTGATTAATGGATGAAATGGCAATTGGGACAGACAGAAACACTGAAACAGTAGGCTGGCTGGCTGAATGGACTGATGGTGGGAGTTTGGATAAGTACAGAAATTGTCTTAATGGTAGAGGGATTTATTAATAAACAAGTAAACTGATCGACTGATGGATGGATGAATCAGTAGACTTACTGATTAATGGTGAAGTGGATGGATGTTTTAAGGTTTATGTGTGGATGAATTGAAGGATTGATGAATGGATGCGTGGATGAATGAAAGCATTGATTAGTAGATTAATTGATAGGTCAATAGTTGAATGGATGGATTGTGAAAGGCTGAATTGAAGTCATAATAAATATGTGGATGAATCGATGGATAAGGGTTTGTGCAAATGGAGGCATGGTTGAATGAATAGATAAACAAGTGAAATGATTGATGAATTAATGAGCAATATATGAATGGATAGATGGATAGATGGATGGATGGCCTGAGTTATACTTGTTGGGATGAAATGGACAAAGGGTTGAGCTAGCTGGCTGACTGATAGGAGAATGGGTGCAGGTTTTTATTACTGGATGAATGAATGGATGGATGGGATCTACAAAGGACTTGCAAGGATCACTGGTAAATTATTGAAAATTGTTTTTCTTGCAAATTTCAGCATGATCATACAGCTGTCAGTGACTTTTTGATATAGTGCCTTTCATAATCAGTGCAGTCACAAGATATCTGGTAAACCATTCAGTTAATAATTTCCATTACGTAGGACACGATGAAGAACGATAGTAGTAGTTACCTACCTTTCTATGTTATCTTGTGATGCCTCTGTATAATTCTTCTTTAAAAGGCGTTGTATGAATCAAGAGTGCCTGAGTGGAATTGTGACTGGTGTCTTCAAACAAGAGGACAAGAAGTCCCCGCTAACAAGTGCCACCACCTTTTCAGTCTCAGGAGCTCTTAAGCTGATGTTTCTGCCTGGCTGGCTGGACCCCAGGGAACAGATGATAATTCATTGGATTATTTAGGGGGACAAGTTGGTAAACCCAACCTAGACCCTCTTTCTAAATATATTGCTCCATTCAATACTTGTTTTTAGCAAACTTTGGACTCTTTGTTTATCTGAGCAGGAATACATCTTAAACTGCAGGGCTAAAAGCTGAAATTGTAATCCTGGCACAGCATTGGCCTCTCCATTCATCTCCATTCTAGTGCTTAGAACATGGATGTGTGACTGGCACAGCTTTGCCATTGGGGATGATGTTCACCAGGAAAGTCACATTATGATTCAATAATTATTAGGGGTAACATACTGGAATCATGTTTTCTCTTGTGTTATTTGTTGTATTTTGTGGTAAATCCTGGTAAACCAATGTTGGTTAAGCAGCACAGAATATAATGTCCTTTATTCTCCTTGGGGGTAAGACACAAGCTGCCAACGTCAAAACTGAAGTAAATCAAATATCCTGGCACATTTCTTGTTGTTTACCATGAGGATGAAGTTTCAGGCCTCAGCCATGCAGCTTCAAACAGACCTCATGGGACGAGCCCGAGAGGCTGAAGCCAGAAGGTCTCTCAATTAGAAGACCTGCCCTCGTCTCTTCTGACAGTTCACTTACGTTCTGAGTTGTTCACTTACCTCATACGTTAATCTAACATACGAGTGACCAGTGAATGGCTTGACGAATGGATGGAGGCACATTAAGAGTCTCAGTCTGGGTGACAAAATAAAGTGTATGCTGGGAATTGAGCTGCCATCCTTGTGATTACAGTCCAGCCCTATAGATGGACACCTCTGCCTGGCCTTAAACCCTTGCGGCTAGTCTACTGCAGATGTATTTAAGTGACAATTAAAGGTAATGGAGGTGATTCAGGAAAATAAGACTCTCAAATTCCCTGTCGTGTCAGTCTGTATTTATTCACCTCTGAGTGGAATCTGATCTTTGGTTGGAGAAGAGTGGATTGATGAGGACTGGGATGGAGGAATGGCAGTTAGGATGAATTTGTGGCTATTTTCACCATGTTTTTTCTGTTCACCTGGCCATCGGACCTTACTTTATTCTTTGTTATTTAGTATTGCCTAATCTTATTTTTATATTTTTATTTTTTATAAACTTTTCTTTCTTCATCTTATAAAGCACTTTGAGCTCCATCATTTGTATGAAAATGTGCTATATAAATAAATGTTATTGTTGTTTGGGTGTGCCTGCACTATTATGAGTTGGTTGTCACGATGCCAGCTGTCACTAAGGGGCGTGTCCTGTATGCACACTTGATGTTCTAATTAAGGACGTGTTGCCTGTACTTTATTCTGTGTAAAGGAAATACTCATAAGTGACATCAGTGACAGAAGACCAGCTGCTCGTGCCTTCTATGTTTGATTTTAGGTTTACTTCACCTGCTTACTGATTTGCCTTTTTGTTTTGGACTCTGATTGTTTGCCCATTCTGCATTAAGAATCTCCATATATGCATCCCTAAAAATCTCCTGTCCTCGCCTGATCCCCTTTTGGGCAATCTTCTATGACCTTACCTGTAGTTTCTTTCCTTTCTATTTACTTATGTTCTCATATTTTAATAAATTCTCTGTGGTTTGTGTTATGGAATGTATTTTGTTTTTCTTTCTTTGTGTTTTGGATAATTCTTCAATTAGCATGGTTTTGTTCATTAATCATTGTGTATGCTAATTCTGTTACTTACTGGCCTTGTTTTGTCAGGGTGGGACTCAGCCCTTCTATAGACCCTAGGGGCCTCAGTCCAGCGCTCAGGCATTAGCTTGTCTGTTCTTGTTCTTCTACTCACATTTTGTGATCATCAGTTGTTCACTTTGGATGTGTCAGTTCTCTTTGGATTGTCTGTTTTCTGTTTTTGGCTAATCATTTTTGTCTTTAAGATTGGTATAGCGGGTGTTCCTTCTTCTGAAATGTAATGGGCACAAGGAAGGAAAAGGCTACAGACTAGGTACCTATAATATATTGTACTAGCTGCATGAGATCTCGGGACTAAAAAACAACCCGAAGACTTCCTAGCAGTTTTACTATATTGGTGAACCAACCTGTGCTTGCTGCCCCACTGGCTTTCATAAGAAGACACTGGCGATTCCATGTCTCATCGCTCAATCTTTGTTTCAAGAACATACCTCCAGATAGACAATGTTTTTACTGAAAACTTCAAACATTGCCCTCCGTTGCTGAGGTTTTTTACTTGCACGTTGTCGAATCATGGCATTTGCTTCAATTCAACGTTGTGTCTCTTCATCTGTGTCATTAGCACGATGTTGCTGTTATGTGGCAGCGTTTGCTGCATTCAGGTCTTTTGTAGCAAGTGGCAAAAATTTTTTTAAAGTGCAGTCATGCGCCATCTAGTGGCTGTGGTTGAGCGTGAGCAGAGAGGACTGCTCCATACACACACACACGCACAGGTCTTTCATTTATATATGTCTGATTATTATTATTATTATTATGATTATGATTATTCTTATTCATTTATTTTACTCTGTTGTGTTTTCATTGTATTCCATTGCTTTCTGTGTAGTCATTTCTTATTTTATTCCTCATTTTTGTAAAGCTACCCTATGTTTGAAATAAACGCATAAATAAAATGCATTATATTATATCACGAGGGACGTTCAGAAAGTTACTGCACTTTTTTTAACTCTATTTATTAAGAATGTCAAAATAAAATTACATCACTTTTCTACATATTGTCACACACATGCTCATGGGAGGCAGCTGAAGGGCTCACAAAGGGATAATTCCATGCCAGACCAGGGGGTGGCAGGGTGCACTAATCCTCCCTCTTTTTCATCAGCAGACCAACCACGGGAAATTCCACCTCGACTGGAGGACGCCACTTCCGGTTTCTGGGCCTGACAACATCATTTCCAGTTCCGGGTCCGACAATGTCACTTCCGGTTCCTGCCCCGATGACATTATTTCTGGTTCTTGCCCCGTTACATCACTTCCCTTGCCAAGCTTTAAAACCGCCATCTTTACTTTTTATGGTTGTTCTATTGTTGGACTGAAGTCTGTTGAGACCTGTTCTATGGAAACAACTTTTCAATTTTGGCAGCCTAATTCAAGTATACAGCCCCACAAACCTCTTCCTGTGTCTGTCCGATCTTTTCACAATAGTCTCCTTCATTTGTGATGCAATCTTCCCAATATCATACCAACTTTTTAATGCCCAATTACTACTCCCCTCGCCTTCTAAATTTCCAGCGAACATATAAAAGTGCAGAAACTTTTTGAACATCCCTTGTATATCTATATATATAATTCACTAAGGCAAGACACCCATGGAAAGTCAAGACACCCATGGAAAACACGCCGGAACGGGCATGGATTCACTAAGCCGCCGACAAGTAAGACACCTATGGCGCACGCAGGGAGGAGCCACGCCCACCAACTCCAAGACCATTGGATACGACGACAACTCGCAGAGCCACGCCCACGAATTTGGACACAACGACACAGAAAGAACAGCGTCATTTATATTCGTCTGTCGTGGAGGCCTCATGTACTTCCGAGCCACCTTGACTGTTCATAGAGGCATGTTTTTCGCGGAGGTGAGTCGCCATATGCAGCGTGTGAAACGATTTGCGAGGGGTATCCCATGGAATCCTTAAAACAATCCTTTACAACTGAGGTTAAAACACAATGAAGTAAGCAGTCTTTAAAAACCGACTTTTCGGTTACAACGCACGACCTCGTGCACCATAGCAAACTGTTTTACACGCTACATACAGCAATTCGCATCCGCGACAAACATGCATCTTCTTCACTCACGGACAATTGTATGTTGCTCTCTCCAGAGTTCCATCTTTTCATTCACTTTCTGTTGTATCCTCAAACGCTCCCTTTTTAGACAACTGTGTCTTTCCAGAAGTGTTCAACCATCATTAAATAATTATGCGGTGTTTGTTATGCCGTGGGTTCACTATTGTATTGTATTTTGCTCTCTCCAGAGTTCCATCTTTTCATTCGCTTACTGTTGTATTCTCACACCATCCCGTTTTAGACAACCGTGTCTTTCCAGAAGTGTTTAGCATTCAATAAATAATTATGCATGAGATTGAGCGTGTGTCTACCTGGCGTGGGTAAGCTGTTGAACCACATTCGGGCTGCAAACAATGGAATTCCCACTAAGTGCGACTCATACGCTCCTACTGTTTTCGTCCCTACCCTTTGTACACACCCCCCTCCCACACGTTGACTGTTAATAGAGGCATGTTTCTCGCGGAGGTGAATCGCCATATGCAGCGTGTAAATGTGTGTTAAAACATTCCTTTACAACTGAGGTTAAAACACAATGAAGTGAGCAGTCTTTAAAAAACAAGTTTTCGGTTACGATGCACGACCGTGTGCACCGTAGCAAACTGTTTTACACGCTACATACAGCAATTCGCATCCGCGACAAACATGCGTCTTCTTAGATGCTCCTGTACTTTGTACACACCCCCCTCCCACCTCGCTACTACCGTGGTCGGGTGTCTTGGTGGATTATATATGGAAAGGTAGCCAAAACCGCACAAAGCAATGAAAAGTCTACGTGAGTCACAGCTGCATCTGGACTGTACAAAGACGACAACGACTCGAGTGACGAGTTTGAGGTGGGCACATGAGCAGGCAGTGCATACTGGACGAGAAATCAGCAGACTAGCATGATGGCGGGTGCGAGTGGACGTCCTTCTCCTCTCCTTCTGGTCCACATCTCCGCAGCTGAGCGCCGCACGGACGATTGTGTGTTGGTTCGTTCCGTGCATTGTTACAATGTTGCTTTTCTTGCTGATTTATTACATTACAGATTTTTCAAATGTTAATTTTATCCCTGTGCTTAAAAATTATTAAAAAACCGGCCTGATTATTGATTATTGATTGATTATTGAGGTTGGCTAGTTATATTATATTATATTATATTATATTATATTATATTATATTATATTATATTATATTATATTATCATTTTGAAAGTCGCTTGATCTAAGTCAGGATCATTGGCAGTAAGAGTTTCTCCCAGTAGCATTGGGCATGATGCAGGATAGAGTGCCAGTCAACTTTACTTTATCAGAAGGGGACAATTTCATGTAACCCAGTGTTTCTCAACCTTTCTGGTGCTGTGATCCACTTTTTCTCACGTAAGTGTCTTCACAACCCACGAAGGTGCAATCGTCAGAGATGAGGGGTTTGAGCACAACTCACAACCTATGCAAGTTACTATCATTATAAACAATAGCAACTCAGGACTCATAAGTGGCAGCCTGTGTCCCAAATGTGGGTTGTTACCCAGAGGTTAGCCTTTTGATAAAATCATTTAAATTAATTTCTTCTCACATCAAGCAACATTCAATACCTGAGATTGACAAAGGGAGAACAGGATTTTAGAAATTTTTGCAAAAGCTGAACTAACATATTGACACAAGTATTCAGACCCTTTATGGACACTTGGAATTTTCTTGAGGCATATCCCATTCTGCTGCTCGTCATTGAGATGTTTCTACACCTTCTTTGAAATCTACCTGTATTCAATTCAACTGATCGCACATGATTAGGAAAGGCACTCATCTGTCCATGGAAGGGCACACAGTTGAGAAACAACCAAGTCATACAGTCTAAGGAATTGCCTGCAGAGCTTATATACAAGAGGCACACATCTGGGGAAAGCTGCAAAAACATTCCTGCAACATTCAAGGTTAACAGGAGCATAATTCTTAAAAATGGATGAAGTCTGGAACAATGAAGACTTTTACTAGAGCTGGCAACCTGGCCAAACTGAGCAATCATGGGATAAGAGCCATGAAGAAGAACCCACTGGTCACAATGGCTGAGTCCCAGAGTACCTGAATGGCAGGTTGAAGCTTCTCCCCAGTAGATGACAAATGGAATCCTGCTTGATGTTGGCAAGAAGGCACCTAAAGCACTCTCACACTGTGAGAAACGAGATTCTCTGTTCTGATGAAACCAAGATTAGCATCAAATCTGGGGGAAACCAGGCACTGCTCATCACCTGTATGATACCACTGCAGTAGTGACGTATGGTGGTGGCAGCATCAGAGCAAAGTACAGAAATATCCTTAATGAAAACCTGCTCAAATGCCCTCAGGACCACAGATTCCAATGACTCAATGACTCTTAACACAAAGTAAAGACAACACAGAAGTGGCTTGGAGACAATTCCAGAAATATCCTTGAGTGGTCCTGCCAAAACTCAGATATGAACCCAATCAAACATCTCTGGAGAGACCTGAAAGTAACTGCCCACCAACAGTCTCCATCTAACCTGACAGAGCTTGAGAGGAACTGCAGGGAAGAATGGTAGAACATTCCCAAATCCAAGTGAGTGAAGCTCGTCAGACCCAAGAAGACTCCAGGCTGGAATCTCTGCTAATGAAGTACAGAGGGAAGGGTCTGAGTACCTCTGTCAATGCGATATTTAAGTGTTTTATTTTGTTGTAAAGCGCCTAGGGGGGTTCTTGAACTCTAGTTAGGCGCTATATCAAATACAGGTCATTTACCATTTACCATTTAATATATATACATATATATCCCTAAAAAACCTGTTTTCTGTTTTTCATTCTGACTATTGCTTGATGCAGAAAAAAAGGAATTGAAATGATTTTAGCTCAAGGCACCTGAATACTTTCTGAATCCAAGGCACTACATCACAGGTAGTTACAGATTCCCAGCCATGACTGTGACTGCGGACTCAAGAAGGTGACGTTTTAAGAGCAGCCTTCTGAATTCAAGTCTCAAAAGCTGTGAACATCACAGTTCTGTCAGGCTTCCCACATTGCCCACCTCCCACTCTCTCATTCACACCTCTCCAGGACCACTAAATTGGCTCTCGCAATCTGTGCTCCCTCTAGGTGGACCATAGGTTGCTAATGAGCTGCCAAGCTGAACCCAGCAAAACGTGTAAGGACAATGGAGAGTAAGCAGTAGGTGTTTCTACATACAAACGTGTGCAGATTCGTCAGTACTGACAGAAGGTGCTAACTCTGGGGCTCAAAAATGACAAACTGCTAGTGTGTAAGAAATCACAATTTTTTTTTTTATTATTCTCATGCCAGTTGGTGTTAGGTGGACGGTTTATCAGCTCACTGGGGACACTTTCAGGGTCAAAGGATGGCAGCTGGGATAACAGTATACAGCTCCCCCTTGTGGGCTTGGGTGTCTCTGCACCTCTAATGCCTCCAGGTGTCCCTCCTGCTGCCCGTCTCTCTCTCTCTCTGCTTCTTTCTCTCCGTATCTGGCACCAGGTCTGACACTCTATTAGCTAGGAGGTCTTTTGACCTTTCTTGAGACCTTCACAGTTTACCTCTTTTGTCATTAGGACAATGAGATTTTCCTAAGAACATCTTCCAGGCTGCATTTTGCTCTTCTTCTCCATCAAAACCCTATATGTGCTCACCCAGTAAGTGGATACCACTTCCCTCTGCTGGTTCCCTTTCTTCTGTCCTGCCATGACAATGTGTGCCATCATTGCCAATGCATGATTCTGTCTCTCTGGTAGGGTCATGCTGGGCTGTGCCTCTTCCCTATCCCACCCTTCCTGGCTTGCAGTCACCCATCACAAGACATTAGAAATTGAACCCAGAATTTGAAATAAATACTTTGAGGGTGGAAACCACTTTGGGACTGTTACTCATTCAGATTTGAAGAAACACATAATTGGCATCCTGCCCAGGGTTGTTTCCAGCCTTGCACCCGGTGAGTCTCAGATCTCCATGTGGCCCTCTGATTGGATAGAAGGCTTAATAATTGGATTGTCAAGTCCATGCCCTCTGTACTGGACCCCGCTTCATATGATGTTTAAGTTCTGGAAAATAGTGAATCACTTGTGGTGCAGTGCAACAACCAACATGTTGGGACTCGTTTCTAAACCCCACCCTGAGGGGCAGCCACACTGACGGAGTGACAGAAACCAAAAAACTTTGCCATGTTTAAATATTCCCAGATGGCTAATGAGATGGTTACTCTTCTTTTTGAACTACCCTTTTAACTTTGACCTGGGACAAAGTTCAGCTCACTAGCTCATAAACAAGAGCAAAAAGAAAAAAAAACCTTCTACTGGGCATGGCCACCTGCTAGCTTGAAAGCTTGTCTGTCTAGTGGGGGCGTCTCACCCACTTGCCCACATTTCAATTATTACCCCGAAAGTCTGCATTCTCACCTGTCATTTCCCTCACCCTTCCAGCCTTATCCTTTCTTCATCCTACAAGTGGCCTTTCACTCCAACTCCAGGGCCATTTTAACAGCATCATAAGCCCCCAGGCAATGTAGTGCGCTAGGGCCCGTGTTTTGATAGCAAAACAGAAACATACATAGGCATCAGAAACATCATGAGCCCCTAAGCACCTGGGTCCCCAGCCAGTGCCCAATTCTTCTCCTTTGTCTACACTCATTGTATTTCAGAGACATGGCAACTCTAAAGTCCATCCTAGAGAAAGTTGTATACTAGACATATCCTGGAGAACAGGTATTATGGCCAGGTGTTGGGTTGTAAGCTACAGAAAAAACGATTTGCCCATTTCTGGCAAATAACCTTATACTGTGGAGTCAGGGCTTGGATGTAATAGATATTTTCTACATGAGCAGAAATATTTAACAATATCACTGTAGCTTAGTGAATGAAGATGTCAGTTAATGGTTCACCCAGGGGCACAGAATCACTGTGTTCCAACTGACCAAATATGGAAATTATTACACAGTTGCCTGGCATAATGGACAACAGTTAAGGTGCTGGAGTGCAACCTACAAAGAATCCAGTTCAGTACTCATTTCTAGTTCACACTGGGACCCAACTGACCTCCTAGTGCAGAAATACACTTAAAGGCGACGCAGCAGGTGGCTGAGTTGGTAAAGTGTTAAACTGTAGCCTTCAAAGATTTCAGTTCAATAGCAATTTCTGCTTCACACTAAGACCCAGTTGATTCTTCAAGTTGAGAAATATAGTTACACCAAAAGGCCATGTGGCTTGTGTTATGGGTCAGATTGTAAAGTTGTGGACTGTAAGGGACAAAGATGACACAGCTGTTCTCTTTATCTTTTAGCCATGCCCCCTTTCCCTGTTCAGTTTGCCATCGGAAAGACACAAACCTGACACCTCCACACTGGCTGGCACTATCCAAATTTTTTGCTTCATCTGCACATATAATGTCAGAAGCTTTTATTTAAGACTATATATATATAGTCACACACTTGCACATGGGGGACAGCTTACGGGCTTAGGTGATGGCAATAACGGGGTTGGCGCTGTGAGTTAATCCCTTCTGTCTTTCTCCCTCTGCACAATGGAAACCTAACTGCCACTCCAGTGCTGACGTCTGCCCTCTTAGACCTTCCCCTTTTCTGTCGAAGACCTACTGTATATAACCAGGAGGACTAATATCCAGCTTCAGTTCTGTTTTGAACTTGTGTCTGTAAAGACGTCTCTGCATTGATTTGTGTGCTGAAAACTGTTATACAGGGTTCACTCAGGGTTCTCTCAGGGTGGTCTCCCCAACTCTTTAAATTAGTCATGTCTCCTGTTTTTCCTATATACATACAGTGCATCCGGAAAGTATTCAAAGCGCATCACTTTTTCCACATTTTGTTATGTTACAGCCTTATTCCAAAATTGATTAAATTCATTTTTTTCTCAGAATTCTACACACAACACCCCATAATGACAACGTGAAAAAGTTTACTTGAGATTTTTGCAAATTTATTAAAAATAAAAAAATTGAGAAATCACATGTACATAAGTATTCACAGCCTTTGCCATGAAGCTCAAAATTGAGCTCAGGTGCATCCTGTTCCCCTGATCATCCTTGAGATGTTTCTGCAGCTTAATTGGAGTCCACCTGTGGTAAATTCAGTTGATTGGACATGATTTGGAAAGGCACACACCTGTCTATATAAGGTCCCACAGTTGACAGTTCATGTCAGAGCACAAACCCAGCATGAAGTCAAAGGAATTGTCTGTAGACCTCTGAGACAGGACTGTCTTGAGGCACAAATCTGGGGAAGGTTACAGAAACATTTCTGCTGCTTTGAAGGACCCAATGAGCACAGCGGCCTCCATCATCCGTAAGTGGAAGAAGTTCAAAACCAGCAGGACTCTTCCTAGAGCTGGCCAGCCATCTAAACTGAGCGGTCGGGGGAGAAGTGCCTTAGTCAGGGAGGTGATCAAGAGCCCGATGTTCACTCTGTCAGAGCTCCAGAGGTCCTCTGTGGAGAGAGGAGAACCTTCCAGAAGGGCAACCATCTCTGCAGCAATCCACCAATCAGGCCTGTATGGTAGAGTGGCCAGACGGAAGCCACTCCTTAGTAAAAGGCACATGGCAGCCCGCCTGGAGTTTGCCAAAAAGCACCTGAAGGACTCTCAGACCATGAGAAACAAAATTCTCTGGTCTGATGAGACAAAGATTGAACTCTTTGGTGTGAAAGCCAGGTGTCACGTTTGGACTGGGGCGATGGTTCATCTTTCAGTAGGACAACGACCCTAAGCACACAGCCAAGATATCAAAGGAGTGGCTTCAGGACAACTCTGTGAATGTCCTTGAGTGGCCCAGCTAGAGCCCAGACTTGAATCCGATTGAACATCTCTGGAGAGATCTTAAAATGGCTGTGCACCGATGCTTCCCATCCAACCTGATGGAGGTTGAGAGGTGCTGCAAAGAGGAATGGGCGAAACTGGCCAAGGATAGGTGTGTCAAGCTTGTGGCATCATATTCAAAAAGACTTGAGGCTGTAATTGCTGCCAAAGGTGCATCGACAAAGTATTGAGCAAAGACTGTGAACACTTATGTACATGGGATTTCTCAGTTTTTTTATTTTTAATAAATTTGCAAAAACCTCAAGTAAACTTTTTTCACGTTATCATTATGGGGTGTTGTGTGTAGAATTCTGAGGAAAAAAATGAATTTAATCCATTTTGGAATAAGGCTGAAACATAACAAAATGTGGAAAAAGTGATGCGCTGTGAATACTTATATATATATATATATACCAGGGGTGGGCAGTGTCAGTCCTGGAGGGCCACAGTGGTTGCAGGTTTTCATTCTAAACCAATTGCTTAATTAGGAACCAATCTTTGCCGGTCTCAGACCTTATTTCATTTTATGGCTTCTTGGTCTGCAATGTTAGGTTTTAATAATTTAATAACTTCTTTCCAATGATATAATTCAAATGATTTGAAGCCTAAAATGGATAACTCTCAGTATGTCACATTTTTCTATGAAGTGTTTTATTAAACCACACAGTTATTGATAAATCCTCACAGGTGTCAATGGAAACAAGTCAGATGGAGAGCTGCTGGCTCCTTTGTCATCTGCGTCTTATTGCCTTTAAAAACAGTGAATGTAGCTGTGTAATACTGAAATAAGCAATTAAGGGTGGGGAACCTCAACAAGCGAGACCACTAAAATGAAGCATTAAAATGTCACAACAAGTGCTTCATTAGCAATAACCGACTTCTCATTAAGAAACTGGGTTGGCACAAAAACCTGCAGCCACTGTGACCCTCCAGAATTGACACTGCCCACCCCTGACATAAACTGAAAAATATATTTTTATATTTTGAAAAATATACTTCAATATGGAAAAATGACAAAAATTACAATTTTAAAGTATATGTCAGTAATAATGCAAGGTATTGTAATCCTTGAGGGATACAGTCACATTTATGTATATTTAAATGATTGTGTTAGTTGATTTGGAATAATAATAAGACCAGCAGGAGTTCAATGCATCATCAGCTCAATAATTTCTTATCTTGAATAGACATACGTTTGACAGACTAAAATTGACTTAATGTGTGTGTGATCTGATTGGAGGGGTGATGTGATGGGGGGCTATGTTGGCGCTCTGTGAGAATTTGTCCCCAGGTCAAATCTATTTGATAACCTCTGCTCCATATTGAACCCTGCCTGGTCAGGCCTTGAAGGGTGCGTGGCCTGAAAGTAGTCATGTGTGAATGACATGTGGGCGCGTCCAACAAAAGAGCCTGTGTGTGTAGGAGGTGTGCGCCCTTGTCACAGGCAGGTGCCCCTTCAAGGGTTCAATTCAGTTGAGTTCAAAAGGTTCTGGTCAGTTGTGTTGAAGTGATGAATGGTGGATGTTTTGCCTTCTGCTTCTGGAATTTTCTGACATCTGTATTACTTCAGGATGATTAAAATGTTTCATTAGTTGTGCAATATTAAGGAGTAGCACTTATACTTTGGCTCTCATGGATTAGACTCAGTCTGTGGGGTCCAGCACTGGACTGAGTGATATGTTGCACACATGCTGTACGGTTTTATTAATATGACGTAAGACGTGCCACACACCAACTTCACCTGACTGCCACCTTTAGTGCTTGAATGGCTCCTTCCTGGTTCCATTCACTTAAGCACCTTGTATTTTTTACATTTGTGTGAAATGAATAAATAGAAATGTAATGTAATAAGAAGATAGTTTTGAAGAAGATAGTTTTGTGCCAAGTTCACCCACGGGTAAAGAGCTGTTATCTATGGTGATGTTATGATTTTCAGACTTCAATATGTGACAAGGTATACAAAAATGCAGGGTGACGTCTGAAACGTCTCTGATATGGAGACTCAGACTGTAATGTGTAGGAGTCACAAAGAAACCTTTGTTTGCTATTTTGATGATAAAGACCTCTGGTTTGAAGTCATGGCTGTATTTGTATTATTTTTGTCCACAGTTTGGGGCTCAATGGCACCCTGTATCTGTGACACATGACAGATGGATGCAACCCTTAGCAGGGCTTCTAAACTCTTTTGGGGCTCCCCACCAATGGGATGACATGCTGAAGAGCGTCCCAAAGTGCGATCGCCACGTCTATGGAAGATAGCCTATTGATTGCCGGGGCAACCACAGGCTCCCACCGCTGTAGTAGCTCGCCATGAAAACAAATCCGAAAAGATTGCAGTCATGCTATGAGTGCCCGCCGTTGATGAGAAATGCAATAAACATTATAACTGCAGGGAACAGTATTACCTGGCCATTAACCTGGCCATGACCTTGCCTGATTGCTGTGTCTGTTTATCAGAGAGTGGTAGACCCCCGCTACAATAAATAACCATGCTGTTTCTGTTTCAAGCTGGATAACGCTGGTTTTGCTAAAGTACCAAGACTCAGAGTTTATTTTTGGGGTGCAGGACAGGGACTCGAGGACTTGTAGATCATCTAATTCGTGTTGCCAACAGGGAACAGTAGTGTTTCTTCCTAATGAAGAGACCTATCCGCAAGAATTAAAAAATTTGTTGTTTGGTGAAAGTGAAATTAACATATGCGAGTGGCAGAGATGTGAAGTGACTGGCATGTAGTGCAGGCCCGGGTGTTGGCAAAAGAAGAGAGCAGGAGGCGAAGCCCCCTAGTGTATCTCTCTCTCCCTATCTATCTCTCTGTGTATATATATATATATATATATATATATATATATATATATATATATATAGAGAGAGAGAGAGAGAGAGAGAGAGAGAGAGAGAGAGAGAGGGAGAGAGGAGTTCTGCAAGGTAGGGGATAACTGTCAAACCCTGGCTTGCATACAGAATGGCAATGACGAAATTATTTATTTAATAAAATAGGAAAATGATCAGAAGACCAATAAAGGATTTGCATTAAAAGCAATAATAATAATAATAATAATAATAATAATAATAATAATAATAATAATAATAATAATAATAATAATAATTAGAAAAAGCTTCTAATACCAACCAATGAACCACTGGCTGGATCTCTTGCTCTGGCCTCCAGATAACGGGCAGAGGGAGGAGCTACCATGTCTTGTCAGGGTGATGCCGCCTCCAATAGCTCCACCCATCAAAAACAGGGAATGGAAGCACATTTAAAAAGACAGCACATCAGTACAATAAGAATAGAAAACTGTCCCCTTTTCAGGTCTAGAGTAGTACAAATAACACCAAGAATCTCCTTCTAAGCACAGTTTATTTTTGAACGTAATAGAACAATATTTGGGAGTCCTGTAAAGACACACAGCAAACCTAACAATCTTCTTCACTTGTTTGACTCCAAAGGTGTCTCCATCAGCACCCTTGAGCTCCATGAATGATTCACAGGATAGAAAACTAAACAGATAGTTAATAGTTTGTCTTGGCACTTAACCAACTATAAAGTTTTTTTTTTTTTTTTCGTATGATATGAGACTTATGTAAAACTGCAGGAGATTGTGCACTAGGTAAACTTTAATCTGTGAGAAAGTATGTTTGCTCTGTAATTGAATCAGCTGAAAAAGAAGAAAACATAGCCCGTTTCTCACAAAATACATAAAAGACATGAAAAATAATCCAAAAATAACATAAAACTCATATTTAACACAGGCTTTGTTGCCTACAAAATGGCCAAATGAGGCCTAGCATCTCAGATTAGCCCTGGGCTCTTCTGAAGTCTAGCATTAATAAAATGGGCCTATTTCACCAATCAATAACATATAAATAGGGGAAGCCCAGTCTCACCTCAAACTTCAATAAACTTCAAGGAATATTCCAAAAGAAGAGGAAACTGTGAAAATCTCTGCTTCAGAAAAAAATCCAACAAAAATAGTTAGATTTTTATTATCAAAGTATATTTTAAACAAGAATATCAAACACACAACCAAGAAAAAAGCAAATCCACTCCAAGGACCGAGAATCAAATCCAATAGAGCTGAAAAAGATAGAAGAAGAAAAAAAAACAATACTCACAAAACACCCCTCAACACTGTCCTGCCAAGAATGTATAGGCAGGGGGCGGAGCTCCAACCAACATGTAAATGGTGGCCCTGCCTCCAAAGGTTTCACCTATAAAAACACAAGGAATAAAACTGAAAACACTAAACCATAAATACACATAATAGATAAATACTAAATAGACAGAACAACATTCAAAACACAAAAAGACAAAAATACAATTAATAACATAATATACCAAATAATACATATTTAAACATCAAAACAACAATTCAAGTAAGAGTTTACATGAGTCAGGGACAAAATTGGCTGGCTAAACTGTCGCAGGGCTGGCAGGCTCTTCACTGCTCATTGTGACCTCTTAATTTAAAAAAGGGCAAAAAGTTCAAGGTTGTGCCTGTCTACCAACCCCAGTGCCTTCTCATACTTAATTAATTACATTTATATCGACCTACCTAAATATATACATACAAAATATTTAAATAGACAATGGGGAGCCACTCCAACCACCACCAATGTGTAGCCATTTTTGTGCCAGTACACTCCTCATACATTAGCTATTAAGATGTTGAAGTGGCGAGAGAGATAGTGAGCCACAGAGAATAATTAGGGGGCCAGAATGACTAAGCTATAGTGGGCAATTTACCCAGCACTCAACTCTTTTCGAAAGGATTCCCAAAGATCTTTAATGGCCACAGAGAGCCAGTACCTTGTCTTTATGTCTCAATTGAAGGATGGCACCAATTTGAACAGCACTGGGACATTTGGATCCACACAGAGACCACTGAGTAAGTGTCCCCTGACAGCCCCACAACTCATTTTCCTGCATCAACCCAAACCTTCCCAGATGATCTCCCATCCAAGGACTGTCCGGGTCCGAACATGCTTAGCTTCAGGTGGATTGCCTGCTCTGAAGTGCAGTTGGTATGGCAGGACAGGCTCTGTCTTGGTCAGTTATCTTGAGTTTAAATGAGTTTTAATCTCAGTTTGCATTGTTTCATATTATATAATTATTTGGAGTACAATACATCTTACAAATGTAGAAAGTCACTATATACATTAAAGTTTAACAGTAGGGTTCTAAGCTAGCAGTGTAGATTTATGGCTTTAAACCCCAAGATTGTTTGCTCAGACTCTGATGCTTATTCACAGTGTCACCCTGAGCAAATCACTTACAGTAGTGTACCCAAACTGCAGAACATAAAAATATGGGATCTCGGCATGTGAGACAGTGCTCACTATAGGAAGGCACTATATACAATAATGTACAGCACTGAAATCGCTGTGCATACATTCAGTTGGCTACCCTATGAATGATACTCATTCATTTACCACCTAACCAGTGAATCTAGTGGTGTTTCCTTACCAGAAAGGACAGAAATTCTTCACCAGTGACTTTGGCATATATATAGGCCTTTAATGACCTCTTGGGCACAACCATCATCAGTGTGTCTCTCTGTGGAGAGAATGTCAACCGCATGAAGACGTTTATTTACCATGGCAGTGACGTTCATGTCTCTGGTGACTCTTCCTATGAAGTCAGTAGACGGATTGGGAGAGCATGGGGGGTCATGAGGTTGCTGGAAAGGGGTGTGTGGTGTTCCCGATATCTATGTAAAAGGAAGAAGGTCCAAGTCTTTAGAGTTCTTGTGCTTCCTGTTTGGTGAGGTGAATACTGGACTCCTTTGGTACTGTGTCTCTTCGGAGAATCCTTGGGTACCACTGGTTAGACTTTGTGTTGATTGAACGGTTTCTCATGGAGTCCCAAATGAAGCAAATTACCTGCATTGTGTTGGAGCGTTAGTTACTCCACTATGGCCAAGTGGTGTGATTTCCCTGAGGGTGGTCTGGTTCATTGTTGAGCACCCAAGCGGCTGGACCAGGCCAAGGGGATGGCCATGTAACACTGCAGCAGCAGATAGAGGGTTCATTTCCAAAGGGTGGGACTGGACCGTGTCTGTGTTGGGGGATTACCAACCATGATCCTGAGCTGTTTCATTGTTTGGGGGGTGTGGCAATGCACTGTACCATTGCACACTCCCAAACTGGGCCTGACCTGACCTGACATTGGCATGGTTCCCATAAACTCTCATGTTTGCCCCCAAATGATATTGTGGTGTCAGACACATGTCCATATGCTCTGTGCTTCTCTATTCGCATGAAAACCTGAAATGGAGGAAGGCAGGCAGACTGGGCCATCACACCCTTTACATATGTGAATGGGATGTGACATAGAACTCTGTGGAATCAGCAGGAGGTAGTGATTTGGACTAAGCCATGTCCCGAGAAGTGACCTGTGCTTCAAATTTTTTTGGGGTTGCAATGCTATAAGGAATGGTACAACAGGAGGATGCTTAGCTTGGTTGAGGTAATTAACAGTGTAGGGAGATGAAGAAGAGTGGGCTTTCTGTAACAGACCCCTGTGCTTTCATATGGGGGCACCCACACTCTTTTGATTTAAATCCATTTTTTTTCCAACTTATGTCTTTGGATCTCTGAATCCCCACTTGTATTCACCAAGAGTGGCACTGCAAATACAAAGATGTGAGACTGAAGGGCGACTCTCCAGGCTTGGTTGAACCTGCCATCTCTACAAGCTGAAGCAGCAGCTGTCACCACCCTGCCCCACCACCCCTCAGTGCCAGTCACTATCTTTAACTCTCACGGTATGGTCAATGAAGGGCTTGCTGAGGAATGAATTCAACTTTTGAAACCCTGTGAACCTGTAAACAAGTTCCAGTCTTTAAAGTGCAGCTACAAAAGGCACTTCACAGACTAAAATACAAGTAAGGACACAACCTAGGCCTTTAGTGAGACTTCAGTCTTATTGGAGGTACAGTCATCAGTTTTGGTTCATTCCTAACTCAAAGGTGAATTCTGACCCCCTGTCACGTTACCCAGAGTGAAAAAGAGCTCCAGCAGGCACTGTCTCTGTGGTACAGCAGGCATCAATAATATGTGCATTTGATTGTTTTATTCCTTCCATTGCAAACCCACCTTCTTTTGGTAGCCCCACATTTTAAATTTGAGTTTCGATCAGCGTTCAGTCCTGTTCCAGGAACACCTTGACCAGGATGAACTCACATCAGGGTGCCATCTGTCCCTGATGAAGCAGGCATTGTTCTTATGAGGTGGAACTGAACGACAAGATGTTTCCTTTAAAACATGTTGGTGTTCCTTTTATGTTAGGACCTCTGTGGTAAAAAAAATGTGTTTCGTTGACTCCTAGAAAGTTACGTGAAATTTTCTCCACATGGATAAATAATGAAAGAAACTGGAAAGCATTGACCCTCAGTATTTTACTGGGGGCACAAGACATTAAAAAAAAAAAAAAGTAAATTAGGACTGCAAAGCAGGCCTCCTGCCTTCTCATCCTCTTCACTGCTCTGCTGCACAAGTCCCATAGAGGGCACTCATAAAAGGTGAAATCAGGCCAGCTCACGGGGACCCGCTGCTGCCCATTTGTTCAACTTGGATGGTATAATAATGCTTGAACTCAAGAGGTTTTCTTTGGCCATTAGAAGAAGAAAATATCAGCATCAGAACGATATGGAAACAGCAGTGTTCTGTTGTTAATGCCACACAAGTCCTGGTAGAAGTGATACCCTACCATGTGTAATTCATTTCAAGTATGCATCCTTCTGGTTCACTTCAGTCTGTCATCACTTTACTGCAAGCCAATCAAATGTACTTACTCCGGTCCGGCTAATAGAAAGCCACAAGATGCAATCAATTCATCCGTATATTAGATCTATTTTTACGTATTTCCTTTATCCAAGGCCACTTAACAACATCTGAGATACAACTGGTTACACTTCGACTGTTTTACCAAATGCAGCACTGGCAGGTGAAGTGGTCACACGATGTCATGTAGCAAGACTTGACCCCACATCCTCAGGGTTTTTAGTCCAAAGCCTTAACCACTGTGCCACACTACCTTTGTAGTTTTATCCATCAGCTGTAAAGTGAGGTTTGTGGCTGATCGGCGTCTTTTTAAATAAATAATTGCCACACTTGCATCTTGGTAGGAGGGGGCATGGCAAAATGGTGAGAGCGTTTCCCAGTGTGGGATCGTCCATGACCCTAATTGGTGGAGGGAGGTGCTAATCGACACAGCTGTGTCACGTCCCCATTTCAAAAGGGGAAGCGCGAGTGCAAGGAGGGAAGGATCAAAAAAGAAAAGACAGAGGTTAAAAGGAGAAAGAAAGAAAGAAAAAAGAAGAAAGAAAGAAAGCATGGGAGTGAGTGAGGCTCGAGGGAGAGAAAGCAGGCAGCTGAGGACTGAGCCCTGAAGAGGAATGTATGGCCGACACTCAGGGGGGCAGTTGGAATGGGTCACTCCAGCTGAGCTTCAATAAGTGACCAGGAGTTCAGAAGATTTGCTGCCGAAGTCCAGGGAGGCAGCAGGGGTCGAGGAGGCCTGAGAGGAGTACCCCGGTGTGAGCACCCTGGCCGTTGGAGACCCAAGCCAAGGTCCAGAGTGAGAGGCTTTCCATTGCAATGGGACGGCAGGGACCCAGAAGTGAGGAAGGTCGGTTGCGTCTGCTGTTTGGGCAACTCCTCTGCTGTAAGATAAGCAAAGGAGCCGCCAGTGAGGAAGATGGCACTGGGATTTTTTTTTAGTAAAGACAGTTTCCTGCCAGTTTTTTTTAACCTTGTTTTGAATGGAATTATTTATTGTGATTTTAACCTGCACAGTTCCACCTTTTTATGGGTTGTTTTTTTTATTATACTATAGATACGGGAGCACTGCACTTTTTGAACACTTGTTTTGGACTTGGTTTTTAATAAAGGCAATGATTCACTTTTACACCATCCCTTTGCTTCATGTGGTGTCCTCATTTGTACAGCTCAAACCGGTCATGACTATCCACTGTGTTGGGTCCAAGAGGCTCCCAAATGAGAAGAGGGAGCATGGAGCCGGCCCTGCACCGTCACACCATCCACCCATCTGTTAACCTATCTATTTGTGTATTGTAAAATGGAGAGACGACAAATATAAAGAGTTGGGGTTTTCCACCCCGTTTATCTGGCAAAAATTAAGCAAGAAAGGAAGCAATATGTCTTTACAGATTTGAGTCCAGAACAGAACTGGGGTACAACAGAAAACATGGCAGTTATATAGTTGGCAAGCAGGAAGAGGAGGGTTCTAAGGGACTGGAAGCAGAAGTGATGTCTCTAGGAGGTGGTCTGCAAAGGGCAAGAGGAGAAAGTGTTAGAGAACAGCGCCAACCCTGGTCTGGTGGAGAAGCACATTTATTCAAGCCTCTAAACTGTCTCCCATGCACACTTGTGTGATAGCATCAGCCTGTGTTTTGACATGGAGTGTGATCTTGCTACGTGACTTACTGCATGCAGTACTTTACTGAGTGGAGAGGAGCAGTACAGGAGTGGGTCAGTGCTCACTAGAGTGGCAAACCCTGGTTCAAAGAGGAGTGACAGTGCGTGACATTACTTATGTGAGTGTTGTATTGAGTACTGAGGAGCAGCACATGAATGTCTCAGTACTCACAGGTTCAAAGAGTTGTGACATTGTGTTACATTACTTATGTGAGGGCTGTATAACGAGCAGCACACGAGTGTGTCAGTGCACACAGGTTCAGAGAGTAGTGACATTGTGTTACATTATTGACATGAGTACTGTATAAAAAGCAGCACACAAGTGTGAGAGCTCTCACATGTTCAAAGAGCAGTGACGTGATTTGTGTTTGTGATGAGGAGTCACAAATGAGTGTGTCAGTACACACAGGTTTAAAGAGTACTGACACTGCGTGACATTACTTATGTGAGTGTTGTATTGAGTACTGAGGAGCAGCACACGAGTGTGTCAGTGCACACAGGTTCAGAGAGTAGTGACATTGTGTTACATTATTGACATGAGTACTGTATAAAAAGCAGCACACAAGTGTGAGAGCTCTCACATGTTCAAAGAGCAGTGACGTGATTTGTGTTTGTGATGAGGAGTCACAAATGAGTGTGTCAGTACACACAGGTTTAAAGAGTACTGACACTGCGTGACATTACTTATGTGAGTGTTGTATTGTGCACTGAGGAGCAGCACATGGATGTCGAGTGGTGACACTGTGCTACATTACATTAGAACATTAGACCAACCTAGATGAGAACAGGCCATTCAGCCCTACAAAGCTTGCCAATCCAAACTGCCCACCGTACTCCAGATAAGGTCACACCAGTGTTATAAAGCTTGAGCAGAACCTCCTAGTACTTGTAGTACACATCATTATAACCTGACAGTCTGTTAGTCTTCTTATTGACATCTGAACACTGTCTGGAAGTTGATAGTGTCAAGTCCACTACGATTCCTAAATCCTTCTCATAAGGTGTACTCCCGACTGCCTATTGTGTATTCTAACCTAACATTTTTACTTCCTATGTGTAGTACTTTACATTTACAGATATTAAATTTCATCTGACACAAATCTGCCCAAGCCTGTATGCTGTAAAAGTCCTTCTGTAATGATATAACGGATTCCAAATTATCTGCCGATCCACCTATTTTTGTTGTGCAAACTTAACCAGCTTGTTAGTTATATTCCTATCCAATTCATTTATATATATTTAAAATAGCTGTGGCCACAGCACAGACCCCTGCTGGACACCACTCTTAACATCGGGCAATTCTGATGAGGTTCCTTGCACCATAAGCCTCTTCTTCCAGGTCTGAGCCAATTCTGTACTCGTCTACACTCCACACCCTGAACTTCCACTTCTTTTAGTTTGAGGAGTACAGTATGAGTACTGTATAAGGAGCAGCACACAAGTGTGTTAATGCACGCAGATTCAAAGTGTAGTGACACCGTGCAACATTATATACTGGACCACTGAATTGTTCAGTGAGGAGTATGTTAGTACACAGAGATTCAAAGAGTAGTGACCCTCTGTCACATTACCATATATACTCGCGTTTAAGTTCTCCCGCAGACTTGATTTTACCGTGTATTTTATAATGTCGGTCGTATAAGTCGAATGTGTAAAACTCACACTGTTGATCCAAGAGATTAACCACGAAGCACCCTACCTTTTTTTCTGTGTATTGTGCCTACGTGACAACAAGGTAATACCCAAACTATTCTGAAGCGACGTTTGCACTGATTTGTGTTTTTTGTATCTCACACCCTCATACACCTTTATCGTAAGAGCATCCCTTATCTACAATGGAGCGTTTGAGCAGAAGAAAACGTGAAGCTGGTTTTAAATTAAAAGTCATTGAAGTGGCGAAAGAAATTGGTAATTGTGTTGCTACAACAAATCTCAATGTGTCTGAGAAACTTGTGCGAGATTGGAGGAGGCAAGAAGATGTAAAAAAACACAAAAAAATTAAGTGTCGTATTTTTGAATGGCCGTATAAGTCAGGGTTTATGTTTCGGGTTTCAAGTATATACTTGAGAGTATATAGATAGATAGATAGATAGATAGATAGATAGATAGATAGATAGATAGATAGATAGATAGATAGATAGATAGATAGATAGATAGATAGATAGATACTTTATTAATCCCAAGGGGAAATTCACATCTAGCAGCAGTATACTGATACAAAAAAAAAACCATATTAAATTAAATAGTAATAGAAATGAAAAATGAAAAAAAAAATAAAAATAAAAAAGCAGACAATAACTTTGAGTAATGTCAGCATTTACTCCCCCGGGTGGAATTGAAGAGTCACATAGTGTAGGGGAGGAACGATCTCCTCAGTCTGTCACTGAAGCTACTCCTCTGCCTGGAGATGACACTGTTAAGTGGATTCTTCATGATTGACAGGAGTTTGCTTAGTGCCCGTCGCTCTGCCACAGATGTTAAACTGTCCAACTTTACTCCTACAATAGAGCCTGCCTTCTTAACAAGTTTGTCCAGGCGTGAGGCGTCTTTCATCTTCATGCTGCCACCCCAGCACACCACCGTGTAGAAGAGGGCACTCGCCACAACCGTCTGGTAGAACATCTGCAGCATCTTATTGCAGATGTTGAAGGATGCCAACCTTCGGTTATACGGTTCTTACTTGTATAACACAAGTCTGTTAATACACATGGGTTCAAAGAGTAGTGAGAATGTGTGGCAGCACACAATTTAGTGAGGAGCAGCACACGACTATGTCAGTACATAGTGATTCAAACAGTAGTATCACTGTGTTACGTTAATTACATTACTGCGTAGCAGCACATGGGTTCAACGAAGCGCGAGTGTGTATACATTTATTTATTTGGCTGAATACTTTATCCAAGGCATCTTACAATATTTATGATACCATTGGTTACATTTCTTTTGATTTTCCAATTGAAGCACAGACGGGTCAAGTGACTTGCTCAGGGTCACACAGTGTTAATAGTGGGATTTGAACCCACAAGCTCAGGGTTTGTAGTCCAAAGCCTTAACAACTACACCACGAGTGTGTTAGCACACATGGGTTCAAAGAGTGCTGACAATGTGCTACGTTACTCACCAGACCACTGTACTGTGTACCGAGAGAGCCCCTCAAGCTATAGTCACGGGGGCTGTGCTGTCATGGAGGAGGCCAGGCACTTGTGCTCCAGCACATTGTCAGAAGATGGCTCGTAGTATATATGACTGTAAGGAGAGGAGCGTGCACTGCAGGCTGCCAATATTCCTTCCAAAGCATAAGGCCACTTGAAAGCAAAGAGAGAAAAGAACAAAATGAAATTAACAGCATTGAATTCTCTGGAAAAATAAACATCTGTTGGCTGCCCGGTCCTTTGCAGTGGGCCTTCCTAGTCATAGCAAGGGAATTGAAGTCTACCACCAGATGTAAACAGAGTCAGGGTTTCATGTAACAGGAACAGGATTAAGGAGCCCATTGGGTAAGCTGATGTGTGCTGTCTATTAAATAAAAGGCAGTTCTTTATTTGAATACGTTCACCATTATCTTTGATAGACTGGCGACACGTTACATGTTATTTGGACATGCAAGTAAGATACCCATTATACTCTGTAGATGGGACTGTTTTATGACTACTACTAATACTACTACTCAGCTACTCTGTCTACTGAGTATCGAGGGGTTCTGGTCCATTACTCACCACTGTGTTGGACTGTCGATTATTTGCTTACACCATTACACTCTGAATATGGCGGAGTTGTGTCTACTATTGCGCTACAGTATTTACAGCTGCTGTGCAGCAAGGCGTGGTGTGCCTGTGTAATGTTAGCCATATCTGCACTGTACTCAAGTGTGTTTGTACTCAGCAGCTCAGGCAGTGCCAGTTTGTGGCCTTATTCACGACCATACTGTACTGCGGCCCAAACATCCAGGGGATTGCATGGCATTATTGACAGGAGGACTCTGCAGAGTATCGAGGAGCATTGGCCTTTTCTGGTGTTTCTCCTTACTCATGGCTGAGCGGTGCACTGCTGAGAACAGAGGAGCAGTGAGGTTGTGTTGCATGTTGTAGTCAGGAGCAGCGTGGGCATGTGCCAGTGTGCAGAAGTTGGGCTGTACTCCATATCTTGGACGAGCATCAATGGTTGTGTCTCTACCATGTACCAAGCAGTGGTGTGATTGTGTTGCACTGCTGTCACTTGTTGGCCTTTTTAATGTGTAGACAGGAGTCTCCCAAAAATAATAGGAGAACAGAAGTGTGCAGTGTGGGGTAGTGTTGCACTGTGTGGTGCAAAGAAGTACAGCGTGAGTGTGCCATCTTACTGACAGCTGGGCTGCACTGTGCAGTGATGAGGAGCGTGAGTGTGTCATGGTACCCACGTCTTTACTGCACCTTATAGTGTGGGGTCATGTGAGTATGTCGTATTACTCACATCTTTAATGTACTGTATAATGTGAAATAGTGTGAGTTGGTCATATTATTCACTGCTCTGTTTGGGATAGTGTGGAGTAGTGTGAGTGTGTCATGGTACCCACACATTTACTGTACTGTACAACGTGGGGTAGTGTGAGAGTGCCATATTACTCACAGCTGTACTGTACCGTATAATGTGGAGTAGTAGGAGTGTGTCGTAT
The DNA here is from genome assembly GCF_016835505.1 of Polypterus senegalus. Taxonomy (NCBI): domain Eukaryota; kingdom Metazoa; phylum Chordata; class Cladistia; order Polypteriformes; family Polypteridae; genus Polypterus; species Polypterus senegalus. The sequence goes on along the minus strand of NC_053156.1, from coordinate 43,399,383 downwards.
TACTTACAGCTGTGTTGTTCTGAATAGCGTGAGGTTGCATGAGTATGTTGTGATGAGGAATGCCTTGTGTCACGTTACCTACATCTTAACTGTGCTGTATAGTAGGAGGAGGTGTAAGCGTGTCGTGTTACTCACAGTTGTGCTGTTCTGTGTAGTGTGAGGCAGTGCAATTGTGTCATGATACCAACAGTGCACTGTGCTGTGATGTGAAGCATGATGTGTCATGTTACATCCGTATGATACTGTACAGTATGAGGTAGTGTGAGTGTGTTGTGTTACTCACAGCTGTACTGTACTGTATCAGATGGAATAGTGAGAGTGTGTCACGTTACTCACAGTTGTGTTGTTCTGTGTAGTGTGAGGCAGTGCAATTGTGTTGTGTTACCTACAGTGCACTGTGCTATGATGTGAAGCATGATGTGTCATTTTACTTATATCTCTATGGTACTGTACAGTATGATGTAGTATGAGTGTGTTGTGTTACTCACAGCTGTACTGTCCTCAGGAATGAGGAACAGTGAGAGTGTGTCACGTTACTCACACGTGTGCTGTTCTGTGTAGTGTGAGGCAGAGCGATTGTGTCATGTTACCCACAGCTGAGTGCACTGTGCTGGTCATGTTGCTTATATTTTTATGGCACTGTACAGAATGAGGTAGTGTGAGTGTGTCGTGTTACTCACAGCTGTACTGTACTGTATCAGATGGAGTAGTGAGAGTGTGTCATGTTACTCACAGCTGTGCTGTTCTGTGTAGTCTGAGGTAGTGTGAGGAGCGGTGTGAGGGTGTCATATTGCCCCCATATGCATTGTGCTGTGTAGTTACAAACAGTACGAGTGTGTCCTGTTACTTACATCAGTATTGTCCTGTGTAGTGAGGTGTGTCACGTTACACATGCTAAATCTGTTCTTTACTGGCAATGCAAAGTCAAATGAATGCATTGTGAATCCAAGCCTTTTATTGCAAGAATGTGTTTCCACGTTTGACAGGAATTCATTGGAATTACTAATTTGTATCTTTCTGGAACAAAGTTAATTTGTTTTGTCATTAGGTTTGGTGTTTAATGTGCCTCCATTTTGTATTGTGCTTCTGTTACTGTGACGTATCCGTCAGTGGCTGAGGGGATGTCCTTGAAAGTCTCGGGTTCAATGCTTTGCACGGATTGTATATGAGACTGTGGGGAGTGTACTGACTCAAACTTTAGTGGTGTGCTGAAGAGTGTAATTCCAGTTTTTACTACAGTTTAGGATTACGTATTGGCTTTGACATTTAGGATAACTGGAACATTCAGTTTTCAGTTTGGCATGTTACTTATCATGATTTTTGTCCCTTCCAACTTGTGATACTTAAGAGCTCCTTTCTTCCTGCATCAAGTCAGCTATAACACCTGAGAACTGGGCATCAAGGGCTTCGAATTCGGCCTAGTAAGAAAACTCAAACTCAAGAGGCAGGCCTCTTGGCCTGCACTGGTCCAAAGAAGACTACAATGAAAAAAATATATAAGTGGGACAAGAAAACATCTTCCATCCATCAATTATCCAACCTGCTATATCCTAACTACAGGGTCATGGGGGTCTGCTGCAGCCAATCCCAGCCAACACAGGGCACAAGGCAGGAAACAAACCCTGGGCAGGGTGCCAGCCCACGGCAGAGAAAACATCTTGAAATTGTAAAAAAAAACTTTATTATACAAGTTTAGTTGCCATCAATATACTCTAATTCTTCCATTCCTGAAAGCAATTCATCTTTTGTTACCATGTCTAGAGCCTCCAGCGACTCTTTCCTATTTTTTTTGTTTTTTTTTTTTAGTTTATGGTAGCAAATCAAGTTCTGTTTAATCTCAATATTAATTTCAGCAACAAAAAGAGATCTGGCCAGTTAGGAGGGTGTGAAGCAGCATCCTCAGTGTTTTTGGCCAAAAACCCTTTGACTGATAACATGGTATGTGCCAAGTGCACTGTCATGGTGCAAAAATGCAGTTTTCTGTGTGCCACTTCTCCGGATGTTTTTTTTTTTTTTTACTGATGCTTTCTCACAGACACCTCAGTAGTTTTGTGTAATGTTTCTGGTTAAAATTCTCTTCCCAAGGAACAAACTGTTCATGAACAGGCCCGTCAATGTCAAAAGGTGATCACCGATGTTTTGATGATCTATATGAACCAATGTCCTATTTCACCTACAAATAATCACTGCAATCCCATTGCCAGTTGTAGAATAAACACCACACTCGATCAACTCAGCACCATACTACTTGGCGGACTTAATAACCAGACTGCAGGCAAGTGACACCTAGTGGCATAGTCGATAACTACACCCTACTCCCCTGCTATTGACCAATTCTGGGAATAATCCCCACCCCCCATACATACCTATGTACTATATTTTATTTGTATATTTATCAAAAAGAAAGAGCAGAATAACTGTAGTGCCCCTGGTGTCAAACAAAAGCATTATTTTAAAGGTTTTATTCAGCAAATTTAAAAGCAAGGACAAAAGACAAAAATTGAATCATTACAGGGAATGCCTAAAAGGAAAGCCAACGCAAACAGTCTAAAATTCAAAATCTTAATCCTCAACACAGAGTCACAATTCAGAAAACTGAAAAAAATTGAGAGCACTTAAAAATCACAAGAAAGGAGCTGAAGAAGTAAAGCATAAGCAACAATGCCACTGCTCTATAATGATATTTATGTAAGACTGAGGGCAGTCCTACATCTGTGGCATCGGGAGGACCCACACCCCTAGGTTCAGAACATAAAAGACAAAGTCCGTGGAAAAAGCAAGAAATATTCTGAAGATAAAATAAATAAACAATTCAATCGGTTTATTTTTTATATCACCGATGGCAATGGTGATTTGATATTTTCTTTGTTTTCTGGTGCATTTTTGATTCCTTCATCACAATATATGCAATATGAATACATATGTAGAGATAAAGAAACAAGGTTAGAGTACCCAATGTATGCCCTGCATAGTGGAATAAAAAATGAACAGTAAACAGTTGTGCCCAATATCAAGGACCATATTGGTCATTTAAACAAAAGTAAAGGTTACTCTTGGTGCTGGCTGTGGCACTCCAACATTGAGCGCCATTCTTTATATTTGATGCTGGGAGGAAGAGGAGGGACTTCAGGCTTGCTTGGGGAGGAAGTGATGTCAATGTTCTTGTGAGTGATCAGTCCTGGAGGTAGAAGTGGGGGTGTTGTTACCAACAATGCTATCGGAGAAATTAACCAGCTTGTAGTTTCTATTCTTGTCCAGACTGTTTCTGTATAATAAAAAGATCAGCGGCCACAAGCCTGATCACTGAGGGACACCACTTTTAAATCAAAAATTCCCCTCAGCATTTCGAAATGCACAACAGATGAAGGAAAATTTCAGAGGAGGATTTCAACAGAAAGTATCATTATATGCAGGTGATATGGTTCTGTATATACAGTATCTGACCCACAAACTTCCGTGCCAGCATTCCTAAAAGCACTATCAGATTTTCAAAAGATATCTGGGCTCAAAATTAATTTGAATAAAAATGTGTTTTTTCCTATGAACCTTCTAACACACAACATTAGACTGGACACTTGTCTTAGCAGATCAGTTTAAATATCACAAGTAAATATAAAGCTCTTTTTCAGCAAACTTTTGCTGTCTGCATGGAAAAAAATGAAAGGAGATGTGAGTAGACAGTCCACCCTCCATCTCACATTAGCAGGTAAAATCAATGCTATTAAGATGAACATCCTTCCCAAGCGTCTTTTTCTATTTCAAACCATTTCCATAGATATTTTTTAAAGAATTTAGATTCAATCATAACCTCATTTATTTGGAATTTGAAACATCCAATCATCCAAAAGGTGATTCTACAGCAACCTAAAGCAGAAGGAGGTATGGCACTACCTAACATTTAATTTCATTACAGAGTGGAAAATATACAAGCCATAAAGACCTGGACATCGACACAAATCAATTAATATACACAAGCCTGGTCTGCAATAGAATTCAAATCTTGCTATACATTCTTTATATTCTTTGCTCTGTGCCCCAGTAAATATAAATTATCGTCAAATTATGCCCAAATGTATCCAGGGCAAGATTCAACCTGTGAACACTGCAATCGAGCTCCAGCCTCAATATGCCACATGTTCTGAGTGTGCACCAAATTGACCTCATTCATGCCTATCAGACATCCTCGTTGTCACAATCACTCGTAATCCGCTAACAGCTATGTTTGGTAGACTCCCAGATGGTCTTAAAGTGGAGAAGGACAAACAAATCGTAACTGTCTATACCTCACTACTAGCACATAGACATATCTAACTCAACGGGAAGTATCCCAACCCTTCACCTTTTAGTCGGTAGGTAACTGATGATCTATACTATCTGAACCTAGAAAAATCAAATTCTCTCCCAGAAGGACTCTTCAAAGCTTTTTTAAAATATGGAAGGATCTAATCAATAACATTTAGAATAATCTTCTATATCAGGGAGAAGGATGCTCTTCCTTCCTTGCTGCTTCAAAGATTTGCTTTGCTGGCTGGCTCTCCTCTCTTTCCTTTCTTTTGGGTAGGGGTTGAATTTTAGTTTTGTTCAATTGTATGGCAGCGTTTCTCAACCTTTAAGTATTTGCGACCCGAGTTTTCATAACAGTTTTAATTGCGCCCCCCTCCCACATTTTTTTGAAATGTAGATGCATATTTTATTATACCTACTTAACTTTTATCGACATTTATCTAACTCTATATTTATTGTTCTAGTATCAGAATGTAGTTTAAGTTAATTTGTTTTGGTTTCAATAGATGTATTTTTCATATTTTTGATTCTTTTCTTTTTTTCACATCTTCGTGCCCCCCTTTTTGTTACTTCGTGCCCCCCTAGGGGGGCCCGCCCCACAGCTTGAGAACCACAGGGGGAAGGATTATTATTTGCTTTTAATTAAAAATAATAATAAAACAAGTACCCTTGAGCAAAACCCTTTGTTTCCTTGAATTTAGACAATTTGGTACTCAACTACAATTTCACTTCTTTTAGTTGGACTACTGACCTGTTATATGGCACCTTATCAAAAGACTTCTCTGAGCATACAGTGTTGCTTCTTCCTCGTAGCATATTAGTGAGACATGTCGTGTATGTGAGTCCTATCACTAATGTCTGTACTGTACGGTGTATTGAGGGGTTTTGTCGTAGTTCTCACATCTGTATTAGAACAGAAAGACTTTTGATGAAAACAGTTTGCCAATGCTATCCACCAAATTCATTGAGTTTGGAGGTCCCTATCATTCTACCGCCCACCACACTTATTCCACGAGTCTGTAGTTCTAATGAAATTTACCCTTCACAAGTTTCTAACTTTGCCCGCCATGTTCTTGCTGAAAAGTAACATTCTTGAACTTTGCGTTAATTCCTTTTGTAATTGTAAACATTTTGATCATCTGAAAAGGCTCAAATCTTTCAATTTGTTCTCATAATTCATTCCCTATAGACCTGGAATCAGCCTAGCTGCTCTTCTCTGGACATTTTCTAGTGCTGTTATGTCCATTCTGTAGCCTGGAGACCAAAACTGCACACAGTACTCTAGATGAGGTCATACTCCACACACTGTGCTATTTAACCTGACATTCTGTTAGCCTTCTTAATGGCTTCTGAACATTGTGGTGTGTATTGAGCTACAGTGCGACTTTTGTTGTACTTCTCACATCTTTACTGTACTGCGTAGTGAATGAAGTTTGAAGGTGTCAGTAACTTACAGCCATGTTGTCCTAACTTGTGACCACTACTGTGACTGTGTCCTTTTACTGTTCTCAGCAGGCCTGTTCTGGAGAGTTGTGATGAGTGACATTGCTTTGTGTGCCTCTCCTCTGCCCCCAGAGCTGCCTCTGACCAGATTCACTCACAATCCTGCTCATTCATCCATGTGCCCATGTAGTAGGGCTGACTGATTTCTTCTGGTCCTCAATCCATCCATCCGTATGTCAGTCATTTTATTCTGTCAGTCTTTAAATATCTTTTTTCATATGTGCACATCTCCCCAATTGTGTCTCAATGTGAAGAACCTTCTCATGACATCAGCTCACCATCTCAGAATGGCATAAAGGCCAATGTCAGGCAGCCATAAAGAGCACCAGCTGCTCCCATGTTTGTGCTCTCATGGATGTTTCCGTTGTTAAAGGGGGCCTACAGGGTGAATACTTGGTTGTTGTTAGGGTAAGGGTTAACTTTTAGGTGCCATTTCTTCTGACAGTGTCTTTTGTATGGACGACTAGTGGGGGTGAAGTTAAAGAGTGACCTCATCGAGATAAGTAATTATTTTCACATTGACAGAGCGTCTTGAATTGACCAAGAAAGTGACTTATTTCTGAAATGCAAGTGACCAGGATATATATAGATAGGCTCTTTTAGGGTGACAGCAGCTCATCCCAGGCCTGAATAGGCAAATGGATTACTTGATGTGTGGATGTGTGGGTTTTTGGGGTGAGGGCAACGGTGCTGAAGGTGACAGCTGGGGAGCAATGTCCTTTTCAACCACATCTTTGTTTTTATTTTAAGAAAATGCAGAGCAGAATACAGAGTGTGACAGGCACTGTTATGGTGGCTTGATTAATTAGCCTGCTGTTTGACAGCTGCTCACAGGGACACAATGGGGGGGTCACTGACTGCCCCCTACGTGGACACACCTACCCTGCCCCTCTTTTTAATCAGACACTTCCTCCTTGTGGACCAGTTCCTTGTTAGGTCTTTTCAGATTCAAGTGTGTTTTGTCCCCGAGGCGTCCCACAGGATTTAAGTCACGTCTTTGTTTGTTCAGGGAGGCGAGGGTGGGTGTGCATTTGTGTGTTTGACAGGGGCTGAATGACCTCGAAGGGCCATAGCTTTACTTAAAATTCAGCTCGGTGCGCATACCAGCATGGCATGAATGCCACAAGAAGGCCTGAACTGTAAGGGGTTTACTGAAGGGATAGCTTTAAAGGGTGGAGTGCATGTCCCACCCGCCACGGCTGAGCGCGCACTTAGAAGCGATGTCCCCTCACCGTGCCTTGCAGATGTGTTTATACAGACCATGCGGAGACTCCCTGCCAATACATGATGAATAGCCACTCCAGTTATGTGCGATAATAACGGCTGCAGCACGGGGGATACACATGTAAACGTTTTAGCCGGCCAATTAGACACGGATGCCTAATGAACACGGTCTGTTTGGAAACGTGAGGCTCAGAAAAATGACACGGCGAGCTGCGACTCTCCCTGTCAGCTGCTTCTTCTAATTTTTTTTTATACCTTTTTCACTTTTCTCTTCTTTCCTCACAGCCTTCCCTCAAGCCAGCCCGCTCCAAGAAAAACAATTCCCAGCTCTCGGCCAAACATAATTCAGGAAATTAGCAAGGATGTCGCTTAATTGGAGGTAATTGGAGCAGTAATTTTCTGCGGTTGGCTGTGCTTGACCTTGATCATCTCCCACAGGGGGTGCAGAGAGGAGGGTGGTCCCTTATTTCATTTACATTTTCTAGGCTATTCATTTGTCACCTGAAAGCACTTCATTCTTTTCAGGGTCACAGAAACTCAAGGATCCAAACTGGACAGGATGTTAGTCTCACCAAGGGCATAACACAGGCAGACCCAAAGGGGAAGAAGCCTGGAACTGAAAATGACTGACTGGATGCATGATGACCACTCTCTGGGCTGCTCGTTGTTTTTACTGAGGGGTTTATTTTTTTTCTTCTGTCTACATCTCAAAGGCATGCATGTTAGGTGGACTGGCAACTCCAGAATAGACCATCCTGTGTGTGAGCGCCCGCAGTGGACCTCTTATCCAGGCTTGGCTCTTGTCTTTCACACGGTAGATTTCAGCTGGTTTAGTAAGTGGTTGGGTGCATTGGAAAGACGTGCAGTGCCTATAAACAGCAGATTTATTTTGTCTTTTTTTGACAGTGATCAACAGAAAAAAGACTTTAATGTTGAAGTGAAAACAGATCTTTGCAAAGTTGTCTAAATTAATTACACAAATCATACACAAAATAATTAATCTATTCTTCAAGTCAGTATTCAGTTGATACTCCTTTGGCAGCCATGACAGCCTTGAGTTCGAGTGCGCAGGTCTCTATCAGCTTTGCACATCTGCACACTGCCATCCCTAACCCCCAACCCCATTCTTCTGTGACAAACTACTCGAGATCTGTCAGGTTACATGGAGATTGTAGGTGAACAGCCCAGGTCTGGACTCGGCCACTCCAGAACATTGTTGTTTGGAAGCCATTCCTGTGTAGGCTCATGTCTTACTACAGCACAAATCTTCTCCCAAAGCACAGGTTTCTTGCAGACTTCATTAGGTTTTCTTCTGGGTGTTTCTTGTATTTTGCTGCATTCATTTTACCCTCACAAACCTTCCAGGTCTCACTGAAGAGAAGCATCCCCACATCATAATGCTGTCTCCACCATGCTGGGTTTTTGATATGGTGCAGTGCCAACATGGTGCTTAGGCTGATGGCCAAAAACGTTTAATTTTGATCTCATCACACCATGTAGCTTTCTTCCGGTATGTGCCTTCTGAGATACTCTACTCAAGATGTCATGTGAGTTTTTTCTCTTTGCCACTCATCCATAAAGCTTGGACTGGCAAAGCACCCAACCAACAATTGTGGTGGCGTCACCATTGTGATGACTTTAAAGGTCGGCATTGTTAGAGTCGTGACTGTGTTTCATTTTTAATTTCCTGGTTAAAAGTATCTTTGGATTTGAACTTAATAACTTTTAGGATTTTGTTTTTGGTTTGGCGAAATATCAGCTTGATTCTCTGGTTACGAACTTGGCTTAGTTACTGACTCCTGTTTCTCCTTCTGGTTCCTATTCTAAATCCTATCTGGTTTGCTGATCACAAAATAATATTTAATAATAAACAGAAAAAATATTAAATCAAGGAAATATTTACTTGAGCCAGGAATAAAATCCTGACTAAACCATAAGAGAGAGTGCCCGCCCCCTTAGGGGTCCACATACCTTGACTGTTGTATCCCTCACTCTACCCAGCTGCTCTCTACCCTGATTCTCCGAGTCATGCTGTAAATTAGATATGCACGGCATGTAATACTGCTTTGGCAGTATGGGGTACCAGGCCAGCTGGTGAGGGGTGTTCAGCACCCTTGCAAAAGGAGCAAAAGCTTGGGTCGCATTGCTGGCAGTAAATCAGATTTGTTCTTGGTTGGTGTGCGACTCCACTGTCACCGATTTAATTCATACTTTTTATAGATAGAATTTTTAGGTCTAGCCAAGCAGTGGAGGGTGTCATGTTTGGTGACCTCAGGATCAAATTTGTTTTTTGTGGATGAAGTGTTCCTGCTGGCTTCAATGGGCTGGGACCTAAGACATACACTGGGGCAATTGGCAGCCTAGGGTGAAGCAGCAAGGAAGACTATCAGCACCTCCAAGGTCATGGTTTTTAGACAGAAGATGGTGGGGTGCCCTCTGTAGGTTAAGGATGAGGTGCTGCCTCAAGCATAGAAGTTTAAAAATCTCAAAATCTTGTTCACAAGTAAGAAAAGAAGGAACCAGAGATTGATAGGTGGACCAAATCAGTGTTCCCAGTTGTGCAGATGTTTTATCAGTCAGTCATGGAGAAGAGAGAGAGTTGAGCCAAAAGGTGAAATTCTCAGTTTACTGGTTGATCTATGTACACAAGCTGACTGAAAAGAGTAGATCACAGATTCAAATGTGAAAATGAGTTTCATAGAGTATCTGAACTCAGCCTTATAGATGGGGTATGGAGTGCAGACTTTTGGGAGTAGCTCATAGTAGTACTGTTGATCCTTGGCATTGAGAGGGGCTATGTGAAGTGGTTCAGGCATCTGAACAGAGTGCCTTCTACACACCTCCCTGGGAAAGGGTTTTGTGCAAGTCCAACCAGGGAGACCTCGGGGCAGACCCTGGATATGCTGGAGAGATTATTTCACTTGGTTGGCCTGGGAACGCCTCAGTATTCCTCAGATGGGCTTGGAGGAGATGGCAGGGAAGAAGGATGTCTGAGCATCTTTTCTTAGACTGCTGCCACCATGATGGATGGATGGACAGCATATGCATTTATAAAAATTATCCATTACATTGCAACATTTTGTCATCGAAATGTACATTTAAATGAAACAAATACAAGCCATTTTAAATTATAATAAATTCTCAAAGAAAAAATATTGAATTATGAATGTCACTGCTTACCTATTCACTGTCACTGCTCTCTTATATTTAGCCAAGTCTGAAATTTTTTTTAGTTCTTTGTACATTTGAAAGGGGCTGTTATTGTTGATGTTGTTTGTTATAATATTTATTGAGCTTCTGGAAAAGCCAAAGTTCCCTTGGCACCATCTATTTTTAAAACCTGCCACGCATTGACATTAGGGGGTGTGGCTTAATGGTAATCATGTGTGAATGACTTGTGGGTGTGTCTAATTAAATAGTGGAGGGGTGTGCCCTCGTGATTGGCTGGGGCCCCGTCCAGTGGCAGTTCTTGCCCAAGATTCAGTGCAGTAAAAGTTTCTGGAGCCTTCAATGACTGGGATGGAATTAGCAGGTTGCAGGAATGAAGAGACGGATGCTTCTTCTGCAGGCTTGCTTTCCACTTTTGGAATTTACTGACATCTGGTTATTTCAGGATGGCTAAGGTGTGTTTAAACTGGGAAGATACAAACGAGCAAAACTTTTTGTTTTTGGTGCATAGTAGTGCAAAGGAATTTCTGTATGTAGTTCATAATTTAAAAATGAATGAATTGGTCACATGATCAATTAGTCAATCAATTCACTCATTAATTCAATCAATTACTGATTTAATTAGCCAATCAATAAGTATGTAAATAATTTAATTGATTGGCTGATTAATTAATCAATTTTTGGGGGTCAGTTATTGAGCCATCCAAGGTTACAAATGACATACATGATCAATGAAGGTATTTTGCCTTTCCAACATGTCATAAGCCTTCTCAGCAGACACACTGGTAACACTTTAATTTAGGTACTGCAATATTACTCATTTACTCTTATGCAGCAAGACCTTAACAAAGGCTTCTTTTTGGCCTACATAACACTAATAACATATTAGGAAATCAGTTATTCATCTCTGTGCAGTATGTCATACCGACATGATGGTAAAACTACATGTTAATGTGAAAGACTCACAGGTCTTACACTAAATATGTGATATCAAGAGACATGTGTCTCAGTTAAGCAGCCCAGACCACTCCAAAGTGAAATTTTGTTAGTAAGTCACATTGCAGAGAAAATAAACACTTTCCCAATGCTTTGTAAGTGTTGTAAAGACCCAATGAAGAATATGTTAAGGTCTTGTGACATAAGACTACGTGAGAAATAGATGCCCTTTTGCAGTACCTAAACTAAAGTGTTGCCAACACACTTTTTGCATCAAGACCTGCAGTTTTCCTCATCACTATAATTTAACTCTAGTCATTGAGCTTTGATCTGGCAACACAATCATTTAAAATGTGACGGCTGACAGAAGCTTGGGTGAGAGTCCGTAAATTTAGGATTTGTATATTTTCTTATGTGGAGAAGTCAATAAATGAGTGAACTGAAATCCAGAATCCGTTCTGTGTGAACTTTTCATGTTTTGGATGTGTGTGTTAAGTTAGTCAGATATGGCCAGCTGTCCTGTCCGGGGTTTCTTCCTTCTTTGTGCCCATTGCTCTTTTTTTTTTTTTTTAACTAAAGTGATCCGGATCAGCATATGCATCATTACAAATGATAAAATGAAATTCTCAGACTTGCTTAATCCAGTTCAAGGTTGTTGAGGGATGGATTCTGCTTTGACAGTAAAATATGACAGTCCATCATAGGTCACACAAACAAGTAGAAATTCACAAATATGTACAATATGTCTACTTTATCTTGTAGAGTCCTATGGTGACCCTGCTTTCCCCTTTCATACTCTATTGTGTAGACCTTAATAAAATGTCTTACACTTACCACTCTTTATCAGGTACTGTATTTCAGCACTTCTCCTCCCTTACCTTCTACATCTAAAACCTCTGGCTAAGTGATTGAGTGAAGGAACGTGCAGGAGTTAATAATATATTATAGATAATACACCCAACAATATTAATTAATTAATTAATTAATTAATTAATTAATTAATTAATTAATTAATTAATTAATTAATTAATTAATGTTTTGTTCTACCATGTGGCTTTTGAAAGGAGAGCTGAAACAGGATGAATATCTGTCTCACTATGGTGGCCAAGACAGAGTTGTGCTCCTCATGAGACAGAAGTGGTCGTCTCTTAATAGCCAGAAGGTGAGAGAGAGATACAAAGTGAGGTAAAGGTGGGGTAACCAACTTAATACCATTCTTATCTAAAATCACAAACCAATGGGGCATCGTGGTACTAAATGGCCTCCAATTCAAAATCATAAATCATAAGCAGCCATACTTCAGACCAGCAGAATAAGTCTATCTGTCCCATTTGTCAATGAGGTAGGACCCAGCCTCAGTGGCTTTGTTCACTTCTAGCCTGTTCCTGGCAGTTAGGTAGTTTATGGCTTTCCCTTGAAGGTTGGCTTACAGGCCCATATTGGCCCAGACACAGTCATCCTCACAATAATGCTTAGCTATATGCTCAATCCCACCACTATAAATTTCAAATCTTGAGACAGTCCGGGTGGCGCAGTGGTAGCGCTGCTGCCTCGCAGTTAGGAGACCTGGGTTCACTTCCCGGGTCCTCCCTGCGTGGAGTTTGCATGTTCACCCCGTGTCTGCGTGGGTTTCCTCCCACAGTCCAAAGACATGCAGGTTAGGTGGATTGGCGATTCTAAATTGGCCATAGTGGGTGTGTTTGTGTGTGTCCTGTGGTGGGTTGGCACCCTGCCCAGGATTGGATTCCTGCTTTGTTGGCTGGGATTGGCTCCAGCAGACCCCCATGATCCTATGTTCGGATTCAGCGGGTTGGAAAATGGTTGGTTGGTTGAGTCAGTCCTGGTCAACGGTTGGTTAGATGATGTTCTTATCAATAAAATGAAACATTCTTCTAATATTACATTTAGTTTGCCTAGTTTACAAATAACAACATGCATAATGTTTATGAACTAATGCTAGATATGTACTCCACTAGAATATTTTTGGAGGAAAGATACACTTCCAGGAGTGAAACCCAGACAGGCAAAGAATGTCAAACTCCACACCAAGAGGCATCAGGTTCAAGCCTCGGAGGAGGAGTGAGTCAGGAGGAGCTAGTTCTGGTAGCTAAGTCTTATTTAAGTTGTGTAATTTGATTTTCACAATGCTGCATTAAAGCAGGATTATAAAACAGATTACCGGATGAAATCATATTCAACTAATATTAATAAAACAAAAATGTATCCCTAGCAACTTGCCGCAAGTCTTTTGAAAATTAGACTTGCACTTCAGAGTTCAGCAGTTAAATTTAGGAGTGCTCACAGCTGTCAAAACGTGTTGCAATAATTGCCTAATAAACCGAATTATGCGCCTGTGGTCCTCACAGGTTATGTTTCAGCTGGCCAGATGTGATAATGAATGAGAAAAATGGCATTCAAACCAGCCAGGAGAAGCCCAGTTGGTCCAACTCTTATTCTTCATGCTAATGTACAGTAAATACTCTGTCCATTCAGGAGTAAATATATAGAGACGCTGAAGAAGATAGAAGTAAGAGTTATAAGATCTCAAAGCCTAATGGAAAAACTATTAGGCATGCATTGCTAGTTGTGAATGAGTTACTGACACAAGTGGAGTGAGTCTTGGATTCTTCTAAATAAAAAGGCTTCACAAGCTTGGGCCCCCCAAACTCAAGAAAAGTTTCACGTTTAAAAAGCAAGGCCTGAAAATTCCAAGTAGGCCTGGCCTGGCCCTGAAACTCTATAGAAGACATGTATGCTCAAAAAGGAGTCAAGTCTATAATACTCATAAAGGGAGTGGGGGAATCGCAAAATCCTTGGCCCAAGGAACAAAACACGTCACCTTTTAAATTGCAAAAATGTTTAACAACAAGAGAATAGGAAATGTAAAAATACAAAAGATTGCCTCCAAGAAGCAGTCCCAATGAGAGCCCGATCCAAAACCAGAATCCAACGAGCTACAAGTGCATAGCAAAGAATCCAAACGAGTACTTCCACAATCTAAATGAACACAGGGGAAACCAGAAATGAGATACAAGCAGCTCAAGCAGGAGCCTTTTTATAGGCCGAGGGCTGTTCTCACAGCTGCAGCATCAGGCGGCTTTGGTTCTGCGTACTGCAATAACAAGACAAATAAACTAAATTAACATTCTTGACAAGCATAAAGACCAAAAAAAAAAACCACAATATGAAAAGAAAAATATCAAATGACAGAACTTAACCAAAACCTTAACATGGCAAAATAAGAAAGAAAAAAATCAAAAGTAACAAAAACCAAATAAACAGACAGAGAAAATGGAGACCAGAGACAAAGCTCTGACAATTTTCTCGCTTATTCCCAGATTATAAAACTTTGCCTGTGAGGTTAATTAGCAACTGCACCCTGGTCGAGTGTAACTGAACGTGTTCAAAAGCACTGTGATGGACTGGTGACCCACTCAGGATGCTCATATATACCCTCTTGTTTTTCATGGTGTTGGAGAGTGGGGTCATGTTACATGTTGGTAGACATGCCAGAATTTCCTTACTGTCACAATAGTACAACTATAATAACTATTGGTGCAAATGATTTTACTAGGCTGACCTTTGGACTTCTATCAGCTTTTTACACATTCAGAAGACAATATTCCTGTTCATCTAGTTGCTCAAAAATATCATAACTATTTTACCATTTGATGACTTGAGTCTGAGTTGTCCACTCACCTTTATCATCAAATTCAACTTAACAGGGAGTCAGATGCCAAACCACCACAGGTATTCTTCTGTCCGAATCATGGGTGCCTTGGCCGTCATTTCCAATCCCTTGATCATCGTAATCAGGCTCCTGAAAATGTGCAATATGGATTGTATGGTCTAGAGCATCCTCTCTACCTCCTGCACATCAAAGAATTTATTAGTTGTTTTGGCTGACGTCGCATTCGAATAATGACCCCTCCCATCCACCAGCTGTGAGCTATATAGCAGAGGCCTTTCCTGTGTATGCTCAGTTGGTTGTCTCAGAGGCTCATGTGAGTTGAAGTTTCTGAGGTTGGCTATTTGCTGACTGAGGTCCTCCTGTATCAATTTATTGGCAGACAACCCAATCATCCTCCAAACCTCTTTACCTTTGGTGGAGACATCTCGGTTGCTCACCTAACCCTTCCACTTCTGGAATGTTCAAGCAAATTATAGAAAAAAAAACGGATCTAAATCTGTTAAGTAGCTCTCTCGTTCACCAGCTAAGTGGAGGTAAGGTACACGTCATGAGGGGGGCCCACTCCCCTCAGTCCACTGTGTCTTTCTCGGATTCACGCAAATAAATCGGTACCAGAAGCGAACTATGATACTCAGTACGATGAGAGGGGTCGCAAAATCAACTGGAATGTTCAAGCAAATTTTAGAAAAAAACACGATCTAAATCCGTTAAATAGTTCTCTTGTGCAAAGCGAACAGACATACAGATGTTAGATTTTAAATATATATATATAAAGTCTCAACACACTAATAAAGGTTTAGGGCAGCCACCCGTATATTGTTCCTAGCTGCAAAAGGAGTTTAAATGAACAACTAATGTTGCTTGTTTGAGTTCCCAGTATGAACTGAACTTGATTTGGCAATATGGAGGATTTATATTCTGTTACCCGGAATTGACTTCAGTCTGGGAGCCAGAACCAGAAGTGACGTCGAATCAGGCAGGTTTTCCCGTATTTGATCTGCAGAATTAACAGAAACAAGTTTAGAACACCCCGCCACCTCCTGGCCCGGCGGGTAATCACCTCCACTTGGTCCATTCAGCTCCTCCTACTCGCACATGTGTGACTATATATATATATATATATATATATATATATATATATATATATATATATATATATATATATATACTGTATATATTGTGAACGCTGGCCCGGACACACACAGACGGACAACATATTTTCAACCCACACACTGTTTATTTACACTATTTACAATATAAAAGTCCAGTGCACACTCACAAGCCCCAGTGCCTCTTGCACCGATTTCCCCAAAGTCCAGGGCCCACAGTCTTTGTGCCTTCCTGGCCACCTCCCGTCCTCTCTCTCCAGTTCAGTCCTGCTACCTCCCGACATCCACCACCGACTAAAGGGAGGCGGCCCCTTTTATGGGAACCCGGACGGGTTCCAGCTGCTTCCCGGCACTTAGCGGTGGCCACACCCCTGTGTGGCGGAAGTGCCGGTTGCGCACTCGGAAGCCGTCTGTGTCTCCCCGGTCGTCTTCCCCGGCACTTCCTGGTGTGGCGGAAGTGCCGGGCTCCCGGGATAAACAGGCACTGGGGCGCCGCCTGGCGGTGGCCACGGGTCCCTACAAGGCTGGGCTTCAAAGCCCCCTACCCGAGGCCCCCTACATAACCGGGACGGACGCCCCCACTCGGTCTGGAGGAGGCACACGCCCTCCTCTGGTCCTCCAAGGCGTCCCGGCCGGGCTCCATCCCCGGCCAAAGACCACACGGGGTAAACCGGCATCGGGGCGCCGCCTGGCGGTGGCCACGGGCCCCTACAGGGTAGGGCTTCCATGCCCTCGACCCGTGGCTCCCAACAGAACCAGGACGGACGCCCCCTCACGGTCTGGAGGAGGCACAAGCCCTCCTCACGACCACAATATATACTATCAATGAATGTTACAGGATTATGAATGATTTAGAATAGAATGCTCCTGTGCTGTACTGTAGTTTTCCACTGCAGGAATAATATACTGTTGCATAATATCACTATTTACACTGAATAGAGCTACCCACAATGCAGTGCTGTTCTCCGATTGACCACAGTAATTTGTACTGATGTCACTATGAATGAACATGTGATACTTTACTTGGTGATCTTTTCGCTTCTTTTTGTTTTTCTCTTCTTTGTTGCAATCTGTCCATAGCTTTTAATTAAAAGAAAAAGTAATGACTCTATGAAATTATCAACTTTATAATAAAGAGATAACTATTTTAACACTTTTTCATTTACTCTGGAAAACATCCTACAAATAATAATAATAATAATAATAATAATAATAATAGTTTATTTTTATCTTTTGTGAGTTCTACATCTTGAAGGGGATGGAGGATGATTCCTTGTTCGGCCAGGATCCGATAATAAACGAAAATGGAAGGTTAATAACAATAATTCCTTGCATTTATATAGCACTTTTCTCACTACTCAAAGAGCTCAATTGCAGCTTTAGGGCCTTGCTCAAAGGCCCAACAGAGCAGAGTCACTTTTGGCATTTACAGGGATTCGAACCGGCAGCCTAGCCTCAGAGCCACCACTTGGGCTTTCTAGCTGAGAGAGAGCAAAAACCCTTACCAATCCGTGAGGCCAATATTATTGAAGGACTGTGGAAGACAACAGTGTTTGGATGCTTTATCCTCTGATAAGCTACAGGGCAGCATCACTGGGTTAGGATTCCCACACAGACACCTGCAGGGTATGCTGAGACCTGTAATTCCATTTAGGAGCTCTGTTTGGTCATGTGGGGGCTGCCAGGATTAGTAATCCCTACTTTTAGGAACTTCTGTTTGACCCAGAAGTGCTCCCAGGTCATAGATAATGGAAGCTGCTCAAACTTGTCTAGGCTGGTTAGAGTCAGGAGGCAGAGAATAACACTTGTTTTGAGGAAGAGAAGCAGGACAGAGAAGGAAAAAAAGTATTTATTGTTGTGGTGTGAGGTATTAAGAATTCTGTAAGGGCCTGTAAAGGTACTGGATAGAACAAAATCGTTATATTTGAGTCCATGACTGTGTGTCAGTTGTGTCCACACTTTTTATAAATATATATATTGTTGCATGTGAGCGAGTCGGACACATCAAAATGAAATTATGGAGGTAAGATCACAAATGCTTACAGAAAGAATGTGATCATTAACAACCTCTGTCTTTTTGCCAGCAACCCAGATGATGTGGCACTCTGACGTCACTTCTCGCTTGACCCCAAAGAACCTGCCCATTCTTACTGGAAGTCAGCGTTCATAGATGTGAAAATTGTATGTGAAAGAAAACATCTCTTGGAGCCTGGACAGAAAGCATAACATCCACGATGTTTGGACTCATGCTTTTATTTTCCTTTATTCAGCTTTTTTATTTCCAGCAAGCCTCTAACACTTTATGATCCCCCAATTTTTCATATATACTCTCTGTGCTTTTCCTAGATGAGAGCAGATTCACCCTGAGCACATGTGACAGACGTGAAAGGGTCTGGAGAAGCCGTGGAGAACGTTATGCTGCCTGTAACATTGTTCAACATGAGCAGTTTGGTGGTGGGTCAGTGATAGTCTGGGGAGGCATATTCATGGAGGGACGTACAGACCTCTACAGGCTTGACAATGACATCTTGACTGCCATTAGGTATCGGGATAAAATCCTTAAGCCCATTGTCAGACCCTATGCTGGTGCAGTGGGTGCTGGGTTCCTCCTGGTGCACAACAATGCCCAGCCGCATGTGGCACCATCATTAGGAGCATAAAACATTGTCAGGTGTGCATACAAGCACATGGGGGCATTACAAACTACAGAGTACGATTTGGAGCTGCTGCAATAAAATTTTGGCAAAATGGACTAGCTTCATTTTTACACTTTGATTTTTGCGGTGTCTTTGAATTCAGGCCTCTATAGGGTAATAATTTTCATTTCCATCAAATGATGTGGCATCCTTTTGTTCCTAACACATTACCCAGTCCATATGTGTAGAGATATCCAGCAGGATGTTTTTCCCCATTGAGATCTGATGTGTTTTCAAAGTGTTCCTTCAATTTTTTTGAGCAGTTTATATATATATATATATACAGTATATAATCTTTAAGTAATAAGTATTGCAAGATTTTTGTAAATCAGGTTGTATAAAAAAAATCATTTAATGATGATGATGATTACTATTGTTACTGTAAAGAAAAGCTGGGAAAGGAGGTTGTGCACAGGCAGAAAAAAAGCAAGGCCCAGCATGGGACTCAGGGGGCAAAGTGGTGTGCCAGGACTTTTAACACATTTTTATTAAGTGCGACAAATGGCTGGAGCTCAGGGCAGATTTAGTAATGTTGAGATTTGCCATTGTTGACAGGGGGCTCTGGTAGGTGAAGACAAGTCAGGGAGAATTTGACCGGACAAACAACTAACAGACGCACTGTGGTGACTGTCGGCAGGGATGTGTCTGCAGAATGGCCGGGGGTTCAGATCCAGACCGTCTGAGTCCAGGAGGGTGAGCAGCGAACCTAACGACCCTCATACGTCTTTGCTCCACATTTGTGTTGTCACAGCTGCTAGGCCTTTGCCAGTCCCGCTGCCTCTCAGTTTGTTTTTCCAGCATGGTCTCCAGATTAATCGCTTCCGTCAGGCCTAGAAGACTAATGGCCTCTTGTGAAACTCAGAGAATCAGGAAGGGAAGAATGGCATTTCAAAGGCGAATAGTTTCATTCATATGAAAAGCATTCAATTGGCTTTGTGTGCTGTAGTGAAGGGTGGTGTCGGGTGGTGTCGGGTACACATGCAATCTCAGCAAACAAATCACATTTTTCAACTAAATTCTTTCTTTTTGCCTTAAATATTTATTGCAGTAGACAGAATTTAATGGATGTACTTGGTGACCTCATCAGCGATCACAAAAAGTCCAGGGATGGTTCTTTCTTATGTCCTCTGATGAGCGATGGGTGCTCCAGCCTATCCCAGCTAGCATAGAGTTCAAGACAGGAACAAACCCTAAAGAGGGCACCATTCCATAGCAGAGCGAACACACAAACACCCACCAATTATACACTAAACACACACTAGGACCCGTTCAGCATTGCCAATCCACCTAACCTGAATGTCTTTGGACTGTGGGAGGAAACCCACACTGACACAGGGAGAACTTGCAGACTCCATGCAAAGTGGACCAGGAATGTAAACCCAGGTTTCCTTACTGCAGTGCTACCACTGCACCTCCATGCTGCCTCTTCAAGTCTATTCAATTCCATTGAGTTTATTTTTGTATAATGCTCTTCAATGAGTGTAGGCTCAGAGTGCTGTGACAAGTTCACAGGTAGATACAAATTCAGCTTTACTAATTACATAATGAACATAATTTGTTTAAATAGACAAGAAGCCAAAAGCCAAAAACTGAAGATTATAAATGGCATTCAGCAATATCTGTCCATTAATTAATTATTGAACTGTGACCAATTAATGGCAAAAATTCCAGTCAAGACATAATAAACTTCTGGGGAGCCCATGGTCAGTTAAAACAGATGGAGTCAAAGCCAAATGGCTGCTCATCCACTCCTGAGCCTTCTACAGCAGTCTGAGTTAATTATTGGGATTGCCTCTGTTTTACCATTTTTGTGCTCTACTTGCTGTAGGGAAATTAATGTTAGCATCTCAGGGCTGGAAGCCTTCAGTATTTCAGTCTACGCAAAAATAAATGGAAATGAAATTGAATGGGACTGCACATTGGGATGGTCCTGCGGCCTAAGAGCTTCTCTTTCTTTATATATAACAAAGTTGTAATACTGTTGTGCTTGAAAGTTTGTGAACCCTTTAGAATGTTCTATATTTCTGTATAAATATGACCTAAAACATCATCAGATGAGACAAAAGATCAGATCAGACAAAAATATTATACTTGGTCATTTATTTATTGAGGAAAATGATCGAATATTACATATTTGTGAGTGGCAAAAGTATGTGAACCTCTAGGATGATCAGTTAGTTTGAAGGTGAAATTCGAGTCCGGTGTTTTCAATCAATGGGATGACAATCAGGTGTGAGTGGACACCCTGTGTTATTTAAAGAACAGGAATCTATCAAAGTCTGCTCCTCACAACACATGTTTGTAGAAGTGTATTATGGCACGAACAAAGGAGATTTCTGAGGACCTCAGAAAAAGAGTTGTTGATGCTCATCAGGCTGGAAAAGGTTACACAACCATCTCTAAAGAGTTTGGAGTCCACCAATCCACAGTCAGACAGATTGTGTACAAATGGAGGAAATTCAAGACCATTGTTACCCTCCCCAGGAGTGGTCGACCAACAAATACCACTCCAAGAGCAAGGCGTGTAATAGTCGGCAAGGTCACAAAGGACCCCAGAGTAACCTCTAAGCAACTGAAGGCCTCTCTCACATTGACTAATGTTCATGAGTACACCATCAGGAGAACACTGAACAACAATGGTGTGCATGGCAAGGTTTCAAGGAGAAAGCCACTGCTCTCCAAAAGAAACATTGCTGCTAGTCTGCAGTTTGCTAATGATCACGTGGACAAACCAGAAGGCTATTGGAAGAATGTTTTGTGGACGGATGAGATCAAAATAGAACTTTGTGGTTTAAATGAAAAGTGTTATGTTTGGAGAAAGGAAAACATTGCATTCCAACAAAAGAACCCGTCTGTGAAACATGGTGGTGGTAGTATCATGGTTTGGGCCTGTTTTGCTGCATCTGGGAAAGGATGGCTTGCCTTCATTGATGGAACAATGAATTCTGAATTATATCAGAGCATTCTAAAGGAAAATGTCAGGACACCTGTCCATAAACTAAATCTCAAGAGAAGGTGAGTCATGCAGCAAGACAATGACCCTAAGCACACAAGTCGTTCTACCAAAGAATGGTTAAAGAAGAATGAAGTTAATGTTTTGGAATGGCCAAGTCAAAGTCCTGACTTTAATCCAATCGAAATGTTGTGGAAGGACCTGAAGCGAGCAGTTCATGTGAGGAAACCCACCAACATCCCAGAGTTGAAGCTGTTCTGTATGGAGGAATGGGATAAAATTCCTCCAAGCCAGTGTGCAGGAATGATCAAAAGTTACCAGAAACGTTTCGTTGCACTTCTTGCTGCAAAGGGAGGTCACACCAGAAACTGAAAGCAAAGGTTCACATACTTTTGCCACTCACAAATATGTAATATTCGATCATTTTCCTCAAGAAATAAATGACCAAGTATAATATTTTTGTCTTATTTGTTTAACTGGTTTCTCTTTATCTACTTTTAGGTCTTGAATGAAAATCTGATGATGTTTTAGGTCACATTTATGCAGAAATACAGAAAATTCTAAAGGGTTCACAAACTTTCAAGCACAACTGTATTTGGCCATCCACTAAACCATGAAATGAGGAACAAAGGTCTTAAGAGAATGCCTTTAGTTTTAAGATGCTTGAGTAAATACAAATCGGCAGTGATGTGGGACAGATTCATAAAGCTGCAGTAGGAATGAGCCTTAGGGTGCTTCTTCTGAGGTGCCTCACACCAGCCTACGCCCGTTCAGTTTTGGTCTCACTTACTGAAATTCCATGAGCTCTGCATGCAAGGCAGGAATCAGCTCACCATGTGACTCATATTGTCCAAATGAGATCCAGTGGTTACTCTAACACAAAACTGTGATGTGAAAAACCAGGAGAACACAACAAAACCAGGAGAACATGTACCTACAATCATAAGGTGAGGACCAAAGACCAGTCTCTGTCAGTCCAGCACTATGCTATGTCATCGCAGATGAACGCTGGGTCAGTGCAGGCCTGTTTCTTTACGGATGTCACTCTCTTGTCTTAATCTTGGCCACCAGACTGTGAAATCTGCTTGGTCTTCAACTGTCAAGCAATAATTAATTAGAAAATAGAAAGTCTCAAAAGCAAAAAAATAAACGTGTATAATATATATATTACAACGTTTCGAAATACAACTTTTTGAGTTTACAACGCTCGCTCTCATAAAAAATTAAAAAAATGGAGACATGAGTGTTTTGGCTTATGCCATTTGTGTTGTACTTACAGACTATGTGGGCAAACTAGTTTGGTTGTGCACAGTGGAAGAATACGCAGTAATGCAGCGTATGAGTGAGGGAGTTGGCAAACTAGTTTTGTTGCGTGCGGAGGAAGGGTTCCATTTGTGTGGCTTTGTTTGTTTGTTGTGCTATGTGGCCCTTATCATGGCTCCTAAATGAAAGTCAGAGTCTTCAGATGGTAGTGCTTCGAAGAAGAGGAAAGCCATCACAATGGAAGTGAAATTAGACATTGTAAAGAGATCAGAAGGAATAAAGGTAAGGCATTTTTTTGACACTCATTTTTTGTAATTTTTTTCTGTTACTACCGTACAGTGTGCAGTACAGTATATTTATGTCCTTTTTCTTTTTTTTGTGGCTTAGTTGTGTTTTTATGTTCTAGATTATGATTTTGCAAATGTGTTAGGATAGGTAAGTGACTTAGGATAGGGTGTGTTTCGACTTACACCAAAATTCAGGTTACATCACTGTTAAAGGAACGGAACTGTGTTGTAAACTGAGAACCCCCTGTATATGTATATTGTAGCCACTAGGGGGCGCTGCAGAATCCCAAACCCCAGTCACACTGCACAGGCACAATCCCTGGATTCAAATTAATGGTTTATTATAATAAATTACCTTTACAAATGCTTCTGTTTTACACTGGTAAACACAACCCAACTCTTCTCTTCTTCTTTCTCTCATCTCCTCCACACCTCCCAGGTGAGCATTGTTCTTCTTCTACTTGACTCTGACTCACCTTGGGGAAGGCAGAGTAACTCTTTTTATCCAAAACCTGAGAGAACTTCTGGTTTGAGGGCATATCCCGGTGGAAGCACTTCCGGGTCATTGAACTCCCTGAAAGTAGAGAACATAAATTCCCACCGCAACCCCTAGCAGCACCCAGAGGACCCAAAATGTCCAGTGCTACAATTCCCAGCATGCCCTGCAGGTATGCATTTGAGTTCCAAAGCCCACAGATGCTGTCATCTATGGTATGGAGTCCTCCGTGATTACTCCATCATGTTGTCCTTCTGGCCAGTTTCATGGCAAAGACACAGTCTCCTGCTTTCTTTTTTTCTGGCCACTCAGCCAGGTAATGGACCAGGACCCATCTTGGCAGGGAGGCCAGCTCAGATATGCCATTCATGACAATATATAAAAAAATAATAATATATATATATATATATAAATATATATATATATTATGATAGATAGGGGGCACTATCACTCCCTTAAACCCCTGTCCAATACACCAGACACCAGATAAAAGTCCAAATGTTGACTTTATTAATACACAACAGTGCCCAAAGTACCCTCTCCTCCACTATACTCATTAACCACAATACAATAACAATATACAATCCACCACTCCCACCCTTCTTGCCACTCTTCCACCCAGCTTAGCTCACCGTCTGGGAGCTGCCACAGTCCTTTAATATTCCCTGACCCGGAAGTGTTCCAATCCCCAGTCCATGTGATTCTTTATCACTTCCGGGTCAGATACAAAGTCCTTTTCTTCACCCCAGAAGCACATCTTTCCCCTTGTCCATGTGACTCAGATGTAATTCCTGGGCGTAGGGTAAATTAACACTGTTCCTCCTTGCAGTGTCTCCTAGTGGTCCCCATGGTATCCAGCAGGGCTGTGTATAAAAACTCCAATGTCCATGATGTCCTGCTGGTCTTCGGGGAACCTCCATACTGCAGGGAGGGCTCCACCTGGCAGCTTGGGGTATTGGCGGGATGAACAGCCGGCCATACACCACAATATAAATATATATATATATATATATATATATATATATATATATATATATATATATATATATATACTAATTAAAGGCAAAGCCCTCACTCACTCACTCACTCACTGACTCATCACTAATTCTCCAACTTCCCGTGTGGTTGGAAGGCTGAA
The DNA here is from genome assembly GCF_016835505.1 of Polypterus senegalus. Taxonomy (NCBI): domain Eukaryota; kingdom Metazoa; phylum Chordata; class Cladistia; order Polypteriformes; family Polypteridae; genus Polypterus; species Polypterus senegalus. The sequence continues at coordinate 43,374,635 of NC_053156.1, read as the reverse complement.
ATATGGCAGGCTCATTCCTTACAGCTTACTTACAAAAGTTGGGCAGGTTTCATTTCGAAATTCTACACGTAATGCTCATAACTGGAAGCTATTTTTCTCCATTTATTAATCATGTTACGTTATTTTTAAAATTTTTCAGTTCTTTTTCATAACTTCTTTAACACACTACTTCTCCACTGCGAAGCGCGGGTATTCTGCTAGTATATATATATACTATATATATACTATAGTATATAATTAGTAAAAATGTTCAAAAAGGTGTCTGGCAAATAAGCAGAAAGCAACGTATAATAAACTTAATGTAAAAAGTAATGAATTATTAAATCTACTCTACTTCACTAAAACATACTATTACAAATTGCATAATAAAAGACATCAGGGTAAAAATGCAAAATAAGATGAAAATCAACAAAAGACATCTGTTAGGGAGGCCAGGTTTACAAGACAGTTGTTGAATGATGGATTTAATGAGATTTTTCTAATCACATTTTGCTTCAAGGTATGTTTTAATGCCATATCTTTTTTTTTTTTTTACTTCAGAATTCTCTTGAGTAACAGCAGCCTACAATCTAACAATCCTGGGTATGTAAAGAACAAAAGTAATGGTGGCTATGATCGAATCATAGCACTGTGTCCTTAGCAGAGAATTACAGTGCAGTTGCTAGCAGAGTCCAGGATTCAAATCCTAACCCAGTCACTGTCACATAATGTCTGCATACTCACCATTTACTTAGTGGTTTTTCTATCCCAAGACCTACATATTAGGTTGATAGACGCCCCATCCTGTAATGATTCTGAATCTGACGACCACAGCCTTTAAACAGAATAAGAGAAAGGAATGGCTATCCATTTATCCATTTTGTGAGTCTAATTACAGGGTTATGTGGAGGCAAAACCAATCTGGGTAGCAATGGATAGAAGCCAGATGTCCATCCTGGTTCTTCAATTTTAAGGGCCTGTAACATTACACATGTTACCCAGCAATCTTATATAGATAGATAGATAGATAGATAGATAGATAGATAGATAGATAGATAGATAGATAGATAGATAGATAGATAGATATTCAAGGCACTATATAATAGATAGAGGGTGGCACGGTGGCGCAGTGGGTAGCGCTGCTGCCTCACAGTTAGGAGACCCGGGTTTGCTTGGTGCATTGGCGATCATAAATTGTCCCTAGTGTGTGTTTGGTGTGTGGGTGTGTGTGTGTCCTACGGTGGGCTGGCACCCTGCCTGGGGTTTGTTTCCTGCCTTGCAACCTGTGTTGGCTGGGATTGGCTCCAGCAGACCCCCGTGACCCTGTAGTTAGGATATAGCGGGTTGGATAATGGATGGATGGATGATAGATAGATAGATAGATAGATAGATAGATAGATAGATAGATAGATAGATAGATAGATAGATAGATAGAAGGCATATTGCTGTTGGTACAAAGGAGGCCCCGTAGCGTTTCTTGACACACTTCTGCTAAATGATTTGATGGTTGAAAGTCCTCAATGTTAGTGTGTCAGAGAGAGGAGATGTGCACCATTGTTCATAATTGTACTCAGTTTTGCTTTAATTCTCTCCTTCGCTACTTTTTTTGCTAATTTATTTTTTTCTCAACAGAATGTTAAGACTTTTCAGAAACTGAAGAAACATTACCATCCTCAAACACACAGAAGAATTTCTGGCTTGGCCAATGACAAGTAAGCTGTTGTCACTTAATAACAGGCTTACAGGTTGCAGTTAGATGGATCATATTGTGGTCAGATCTGTCAAAAGGTGCCAATGGTTCTCATTTAAAGCTATGATTATAATAAAGAAGGTCCAGTTTGTTGTACCTACAAATGAAGTAGGACACATGCTGATGGAAGTTTGTCATTGGTCCTTCTGAAGTTCCTCCAGATGAAGTCACCACATATTATAGCTGCAGAATTGGGATGATTCATCATTACAGTGTTGGTAATAGACAGAATCGTATCTGTTGCTGAGTCTCTGTTTGCAGAGGGAGGTATATTCACAATATTAATAGTAATATAACTTTCCCTCTTGGCAGCAGCACGGACTAATTCTGTCAGTCAGTATTATTATGTCTGATTTTAGCTTGAATTGTAAAGCTTATTTGTACACCATTGCTCATTCACATAGATGTCCAGGCCCACTCCTGCTTTTTTTCTACTCCATCTAATCAAATCATAATAAATCTGACCAGCATTAAAATAGCATCTGGATTAAAATGTTTGAGACAGTTGTCCAAAATACACAAAATGCCACTGTACACAAACATGCTGTCCATGAGAGTTTCATTCATTGCATTCAGAAGTGATTGAACATTAGCCGTTACATGGAGGAAGACCAATTCTAAAGCCCTCACACCTTAATATTTTCCTCACTCCAGCTCTTGCCCCAATCTATCTTCGTATGACAAGGTGTAACAGAGCTACCTAGGCGCTAGTGATGGTAGTCTAAGCAGGAATACAGAAATATTTAGTATATCCCAATTTCATTACCAGCATCTCCTATATTTTCAATGTTGTCGATGTAAAGTAACCTTTAGATTATCTTCACTCTCCCTGTGACATCTCTCAAGTTTGAAGCTTGTCTGAAAGGCAGTTGAGACGCGTTGATGCTCTGGTTAGTGATGACAGGACCAGCTCTTCAATTTAATATCAATTTATACATTTCTAATCTATCTATTTCATATTCTAGGTCTAATATTAACATTAAAAATTGTTAAACAAAGTCTATCAAAAACTAGTGTGGCTGCTAGGGGGCACTCCAGCACCCTCATAATCGCAACACAATTGCATGGACACAAATTTCACAGAAAAAATTTTATTCTGGTGAATAAAAGGTTTCAAAAGGGCACAAGTAAGCACAAAACTCACTTCAAACTCTTTTTTCCTCTTCTCCATTCCACCTGGCCATCTTCGTCTGCTTCCTCCTCACTCTGGCACACTGGACTGGAGCATGGCTGCCTTTTTTATATTGAACCCGGGAGTATTTCTGATGTTGTGAAAGTGTCCATCGGAAGCACTTCCGTGTAAGCCTTACAAAGTAGGAATTACCAATCCCCACAGCTCCCCCTGGAGGAGCCCACAGAACCCCACATGTACTGCCCTGCGGGACTACAGCATCCTGCATGTCCTGAGGGTGTCCTTGTGGGAATCCTAGCCTGGGTGGGCTGCCGCCCAGTGCTTTGGGGAAGAAACCAGGCCAAATAAACTGTCTTTCCTTCTTCTTCCATTAAAATGGCCTCCTGGCCATGTTGATATCTATTTTCACTCCTGATCAGGGTGTTAGTAACATGCACACCATCCATCACACCAGTCTAGTCTAGTCTAGGGTTATCCGGCAAATTTCGGCATCGTGTCCTCTATCCGACAAGCATTGCCTAAGAAGGTGAAGATGTCCGACTTTTAACAATCACTGACTTGACCGTGTTATTGGCTGAAATTGCATGCTATCATCTTTGTGTTTTACATAAATCATCCATGTTTAATCGAAAACAAAAAATGGCTACGTGCCTATGCCCACTTCGCTATTTTGCGTTGTGCATACTTGTTATCTGAATATGCAGTAGTCTTTTATCTAAAAATGTCATCCAGCATTAACACTAACAAGTGGAAATGCAAATTCATGGACCACATGAAAACAAAGTATCCGTGATTGGTAAAGGACGAAGAAAAGTGTTTGGTTTGTGATTCTTACATGTCAGTTGCAAACAAGGGTACCACTGATCTAGAACATGTTACCAGCCTAAAACACAGAAACATGGCATCCTGTCAAAGTTGAGCAAATGAAATAAGTTACTCAGAGCTGTTTCAAATCTGCAGATTTTTCTTTTGTATTCCTGGGCACAATGCTGACATTGTAAGAACATTTTCCTTGATCAACGCACAGTGGACAAAAGAAAGAAATAGACTGTTGACACTGTTAAAGGAATTCTTCTTACAAAGTATAATTTTAGGAATGGTTCTTGTCTGGTGTTCCACGCCTATGTTGCCAGGAACGATGAACTGCTGCGAAAATGAAACTGCATAGTTATACTGTAACTTTTAATTTTGATGACTTGTTTTGTGATGTGTCAAATTAGTTGTTCTTAACGTTTTCATTGGGACACAGTTCACGCTGTGTTTTCTGAATAGAATGGGACATGTTCTCCTTTGTCCTCTTTTACCATGGCTTTGTCCTTCTTTATGACCTGTGGTTTCCTCCTTTGGGTTCACAGGTATCTGGTAACCCTAGTCTAGTCTAATCTTGTTCTACCAATGCTTATGTAGCACATCGAGCAGCAACTTGTTTCCAGCAGATACGATTGATTTCCTCCGCCTCAGTCCATGACATATCGAGTTGATTCAGATCATCAATGAATGTCCCTCGCTAAGTTATTCATGGTTGTCCTGACCACCTGATGGTTTCCACGTCATGGCTATTTTTTGGGATTCCGATCAGCTTTCATTCGAAAGACCAGGCTGACAAAGCATATTCGACGGTGAGCGAGAGATGATGTTATGGAGACTTTTCAGGCTACTTCATTGAAGCACTTCCTCGCTTGTAACAAGAATCTATCAGAGACATCGCTGGTGGAACACATTGACCTGATGTTTAATCCCGGCTGTTGATTTCCAGGTCTCACATGTACATATAGTTAGGAGACCTGGGTTCGATTCCCGGGACCTCCCTGCGTGGAATTTGCATGTTCTCCCCAGGACTGCGTGGGTTTCCTCTGGGTGCTCCTGTTTCCCCCCACAATCCAAAGACATGCAGGTTAGGTGCATTGGTGATCCTAAATTGTCCCTAGTGTGAGCTTGGTGTGTGTGTGTGCCCTGTGGTGGGCTGGTGCCCTGCCCTGGGTTTGTTCCTGCCTTGCGCCCTGTGTTGGCTGGGATTGGCTCCAGCAGACCACCAAGACCCTCTGTTAGGATATAGTGGGTTGAAAGATGACTGACTGACTGACTGACATGCATATATTGCTATGTGTATAATGATGTTGATTTAGAGGAAAATCTTCATGTTATTTGCAAAGGACTTTGAGAACCGAATGTGACACAATCTCTTAAAGACTGCCTATGCTTTCCCGATTCGACAGGATACTTCTTCCTTCGTATTCCCCATCCTTGCTAATCATACTGCCCAAGTAAGTAAAATTGTCAACCTCCTTACATTCGTCTTGTTCGACCCGCATCCTGGTTCCGGCACATCCACTTCCAACTTGCATAATTTTTGACTTTTCATTGCTAATCTGCAACCCAACATTATTGGCTTCACGGTGCAGAGGTGACGTTGATGTCTGCGGGCAGGCGTCGTCTTCTTCTATCATCACACCAGTAACTTGAACAAAACAACAAAGACCGTCTCTAAGGGGTGGCTGCCTGCATATCATCTGGAAGCAAACAATTTATCAATTTCAAAAGTTTGTTTCAAAAATTTCAGGTTTCAGTTGCATACTTTGCAAGTCGGGACCAGCATTCTTGTGATATCAGTCATGTAGTGTGACATTCCCAGTAATGAAGTCCAACTGATCTAAATGTAACAGGTTTCATCATAGAGGTGGCTTTGTGTGCATGAGAGCTGACAACCAAAGAGCACTCAGCCAGGAGTACAATAAATAAAAAACAGGACACAAACAGTTGAAAGTTGGGGTACCACCTTGATGACCCTCTATAACTAGATTTCCAGAAACAAGAAAAACAAGTTTAAGTTGCAGTATAGTTTTGTGGATGCTGTGGGTTTGTTTGTGGCCCAGGCAGATGGACACAGAAGTGAAGTCAGCAACGGAGTGGTTGTTAATCTTCCTTTCTGTAGAGGGAGGAGAAGAGAAGACATTAGTACATAGCGCCCACTTTTGATAAGGTGAGCAATTACCATCACCCAAGTACTAAGGCTGTCTACCATGTGCAGGCCCGTGACAGCAGCCATAAGAAGTAAGGAGTTTGGGTGGTTTGGATCTTGCAAACAGACATGTCTCATGTTTGCAATACCATAACAGAAGGGAAAAATTAAAAAAGGGGCAGAAATTATGGCTGAATTTGATGCATTCATATTGAATTGTCATAAATGTTGTTATAAAGTTGTGCAGTTTTCCACCCCCTGCCACCTCTAGTCATGTAATCTGACATCCTTAGGTGACAAGATCAGCAGCCATAGTGGTCAAGTTTGATACGCCCTCCAAACAGAAGTTGTATAATATGATGCCGGCTGTATTTGTTCCATTTCAGTCTAACATTCGTGTCTACAGGATGTGGGTGAAAAACAAAAAAAAGAGCACATGGAACCAGGGAGAACATACACACACCACATAAGAAAAAGCTGGGCTGAGATCAGTATGTAGTACCTGGATTGGATATGGATATGGATTTGGGAAAAATGAGCGCAGATGATGTTACCTATTTATTTATTTAATGAGCTTCAGCAAAAAGCCAAATTTCTCCCTGGGGACAAATAAAGTTCTGTCTACAGTATCTATCTATCTATCTATCTATCTATCTATCTATCTATCTATCTATCTATCTATCTATCTATCTGAAATTGCTGAGGTCTAAGGTGCGCTGCTCCCCGATTATTATTTTTATTATTATTTTGAAATGTGTGTGTGTGTGTGTATTAATCTGTACAGCCTTTGATAAAGAGTAACTGGACCTTTTACTTGCTATCTGGCATTTCCCTCATAAGGATACTTTTCTGCCCACTGCCAGATATTCTGATTTTTACCTTCTTATCATTCATTTCACATGAATGGTTACACATTTTTAAGCTCCTGCTGTTTCATTTCCTAGCCAACAGTATCCAAGTGTGTGCTGTACATGTAGCCCAGCTATGAGTGTACTGGAGTCGACAATCAGCCATGCTAACCACCAGCATATGCCAGTTACACTTGGCATTGTCTGTGTTCATGGCACCAGTTTTCAAATTTAGTAATAACGATAAACAAACCTATCAGTTTTGTGAACCTGTTTGTCCTGGTCTGACCACTGATCTTGTGCCACTCTGCTGATGTACAAAATGAAGACTCTTATACCATCCATGAGATACAGAAATGTTCTTAATGCTTGTGTGAAGCACATTATGCGGGTGTCCACCTGTGAGGCAATATATAAAATAAGATAAAAATTGAATTACTAAAGTGTTGGTCAAATGCAAGATTCAGAATACTTAAAAGAATGGGGTCGTACAATCTGAATAGTTATATAATACAATCTGGATAGCTGCTAATGTGTGGCATGCCTTTAGTTTTCATTTTGTATCCTTAAGGTTCAGTCTCCACGAATACAACTGGCATTCCTTCCAGGGTTTGCTCTTTCTTCATGGTGAGGTCTCCACTACTTTCATCTCTGTATTGGACTAATTGGTGAAAATGTCAGCTTTCTCAGTGAATGGCTGTCATAATTGTGTTCTGCCATGAGTGGAGATTACAAGTTTTTATATAGGAGGGGCCCAGAAGGTAAAACATAGACAGTATAATCAGGCAAAAGTGTAATTCAGGAGAGTTCATAAGCACAAAGTAACAAAAACTGTAGCAAATAGCATCACAAATGAAAGGAGGCAAACAAAGTATTTTTATAAATATAAATAATTATTTAAAAAACTGCATTGAGACAAGGAAGCTCTGTGATGGTTCATGTCAGCTCCACACTCCAGGGTTGTTTCAGGGGGCCTCTTATATCTGGAACTGCCGATAACGTACCCGAAGATGAGCCAGGCCAATGAGGACACACACAGTCAGCAAGTGGTTTGGTGCTTTAATTTAAAAACAAAACTGTCCAAAAGTGCAGTATTTCAATAATTAGTCAATGAATAATCCAATAAAATCAAGTACATGGTGGAGGTTAAAAAGTCAAATACCAATAAATAATTCCATAACAAGGAGATTAAAACACACGGGAGGAAACAGTTGTGAAAACTCACAGTCCCAGATGCCTCCATTTAATAACTTGACGTTTCTTCAGCTACTCCTGCACATGATCCTGCAGCCAGGGAAGACGTCCTTCCAACAGGCATAGTAAACCATTTAACTGGGCTCAGGCCCCTGGTGCCATCACAGGCTCCCCGCAGGGCACCACACCGAGTCTCTCTCCTCCAACTCCTGCTGCTACATCTCGGCCTTACGTGAGAGCCCTCCTGAGCAATAGGTCACTTCAGCTATGCCAGAATTCTCAGCTAGAGTGACCCTCTTCAGCCCCCTCACACTCATTCTCAGGACTTTCTACCCAGTTGTCTGCCTCCTTTCTACCACACGCTGCCATCGTCTGATCCTGCCGTCTCTGTCTTTCTTTCCTTCAACCTCTGTCTCTCTTTTATCTCTCCTTTTTCTATTTTGCCATGCAGGCTTCCTTTTGTAGAACCAATTGGGTACAGGTACTATCCTCCACCTGCTCCAAAGTGTAAATGAAGCACCTGGCTGACCCACTTGTATTACCAAGTGAATGCACAAACAGCCAAGAACCCCAATTAACCTGCATCCACACCCACTCTAGTCCTGCTTGCTCTGAGACTTTTAATTATTTATTTAACATTTGTAATGCCACAAACGACTCATCACAAGCTCCAAAGAGCAGAAAAAAGAGCAGAAAAGGCCCAGAAGGAGTTGCCTCAAAATGACAAAGGCAATCCAAAGAAAACAAACCCAAAACAGAAATCCAGAAGGTGCAACCAGAAACAGAGCATAAAGGTAAAAAAAATAGTATAATTGCAAGAGAACTCGCCAATAGCACTAAGCCTATTCAATGAACCACAAGGGACTGTGTGTTCCCTCAGCTTTTATAGGGTTAAGGGCAGCCCCTTGATGGAGATATGCAGGTGGCCCCGCCTCTTGGAGAACCATCCACAAAACAAATGGAACATAATATTACAAAAATAAACTCATAGAAATTAAATACATAAAACAGAATAATACAAATAAATGCCAAAGGTAGAAACATTAACATAAACAAAAGACATTAAGCAGGAATTTGAACACCAGCCAGATGAGGAACCCTAACTGAACCATGACACTCATTTGAATGCCAGCTTATTCTGTTGGTGGCTGTTGTGATGTGAGATTTTGCATATAACTTGATAAATATTTTGTATGTCTTTATTTGTAATTTAGGCAAAGCAACGTTATATTGGTGTTACATTAGTGAGAAGCTTTCATGTTTGTCCCTGCCTTTTGAGACTGAGTCGCTTTGAATTTTACAACAGGATTTGGGGGAAGTGCCTGAAACCAGTTTGGCAAGTGTTTCTCTGCTAGAGTCTGTCAACCCCCGTAAGAAAGCCAGGCTGCCTAACTGCCAAGCTTTACCTTAACAAATGGTTTTGGGGGATGGCAGGTGTCAAGATGTTTTCTGCTCCCCCATTGGTCTGAAGTATGGCTGTTTGGAACTGGCTTGTATCAGAAGCCTTTAAATACCACAACGTCCTATTGGCTCTAGGGGTTGGACAGAACATCTATAAATCTGCTTGCTTAAACTCACTCTCTCTCTCACTAACATCTGATGAAGGAGCATCTCTCTCTTACCAAACTGATGAATTGAAAGGACAACACAATGGAGAGCACAGCTTGGCAGCCATATTGAAACAGGCATGTGGCCTGTTCTGAAGAAAGCTGACCACAAATGATGCCTTAACTAGAGACATTTTAAGTAACTAACAAGTCTGTGTGCTGCCTGAAACTACACATCAACATTTATCAGGTTGTATGGTTGCCAATATTCAAATGTACTTTGCATATTGTTATTATTTATGAATATTACCAATAATACATTGTTTAAAATTGTAACTTAACTCCTGCTTGTCTTTTACTACACCTAATTGCCTGAGGTTATTGATGTAGAAGGGAAGGTGGGGAAAAGTTATATACTATAATACCTTATAAACAGTGATAAGTCTGTGAGACTTGAGGCATTCTGACAAAAGCTACTTATTAATAATACAAAATGTGGAATGCAGAGCAATATATTACTCTACCAAGACAAAACAGTGGCTCATCCACAGGCCGATGCCACTTGTTAACGCCAGTACAAAGCCCTCCCAAGGGACAGCTTCCAAGTCCTTGCAAAGGCACACAAACTTTAAAATAGTGAGGTGATCTTTATTTCCACTGCAGTTGTCCAGCCAGTGACACAGATACATCAACATGGCCTTGGGCTTCATTGTCAGATGTCAGAGCAAGGATGCTGAGTGCTGCACTACTGTACTTCTGTGCAGTGATCTGTCCATCATATGCAGTTAGGTGAATCTCCTGTGGGGAGCTGCAGATGTATCACTTGGTTGTCTTCCTTCACTGAACTGATGTTGAAAACAGTACTGCAGGAACATATCTCAGCTATGAGACTCTCCATTCATGGCTGCTCTGTAATGCCAATCTGCCTCATTCATTGCCTGCGCAGTCTCATCTCTGGCCCTGCCTCACATTGCTCACCTGGGGCCATTGGAAACTCAATCTGCCACACTTCTCCTCTGCTCCATTAGACTTCCTTCGAGTACTGATGATGCAAACGACATTCCAGAAACAAGATCTCAGTCTAGAGCAATTCTTTAGAAGAGCCCAGCAATTCCACTGTGTGTTTTTATGGCACCTGTGGCATTGCTAATAGGGAATTTAGTCATCTCCTCGTCCTGCTTCTGTCACCAGTGTAGTGCCAATGGTGAGTTCCAGTGGATTCTTACACTTTTCATCACTCTTTTAGGTAGCTTGCTGTCCCTAGAAGGGCTGCTTGCTGTTGCTGCACAAGTTGGAGTTCTTATGCGACTTTGGCAGGTTTTCCCCTTTTGTAAAGACTCCTCTGCAGCTGGCTGTGAAGTTGTCCACTTAAATAATGGAATGCCAGCACATAGCGGTGGTGAGTCTTTACCAGGCAGATAATATTTGCCTTTGCTGGTACAGTGTTATTGAAATCAAACATGTTGATAGTCCAACTAGTGATGCAGTGGTTAATACTACAAGCCCACAACTCCAAGGATCTGGGTGCAAGTCCCAACTGGTCATTATTCATGTGTATTATTTTGCATGGGTCCCCTCCCAAAAAGTACACTCTTTTTTTATTGGCTCAATATGAGTGGAGGTGTTTGGGTGCAGAAATGAACTCACATCCCAGCTAGGGCTTCTTCCTGTGATGCAATGCCCATTGCACAGTGCCATGCTCCATTTGACACTAAAATTAGATGGATGGATGGATTGAATAGCATTAGCTCAGTACTGCTATGAATTAAAAGTAACATGTAACTTATGGAAGATGTTATATACATATAAAAATGCATATTTTCACTCTTTTGGGCATTTTTATATTTTCTGTATAAAGTATTTAACTTATCTGAAAAACAAAGTGTTGTGATAGAGATTTCAGTAGTCTTCACACCAGTTCAAAGAGGATACTTCCCAGGGGTTGACTGTGGCCTTTCAGTAATGCTTACCATCAACCTTTGTGGATGAGAATAAACAAAAAATAAATAAACTCAAAGTAGCATGATACGTAAAGCAGGAAGAAACTAACACTTAAAGACTCATGGCTGTACGTGATTGCTGCTGTGAATTCATATCAATCAATCAATCAATCAATCAACATTTATTTATATAGCACATATTCATACAAAAAATGTAGCTCAAAGTGCTTTACAAAATGAATAGAAAAATAGAAGACACAATAAAAAATAAACAGAAGTCAACATTAATTAACATAGAATAAGAGTAAGGTCCGATGGCCAGGGTGGACAGAAAAACAAAAAAAACTCCAAGAGCTGGAGAAAAAAAATAAAATCTGTAGGGGTTCTAGACCAAGAGACCGCCCAGTCCCCTCTGGGCAATCTACCTAACATAAGTCAAACAGTCCTCTTTGTATTTAGGGTTTTCATGGAAGGACCTGATGATGATGGTCACGTAGACTTCTGGCTTTCAGTCCATCAATGTTGGTGCATCATGATGCTTTGAGTAGGTGGTGGTGGCGCAGGCCGCCACCACAAAGAAACCCGAAAAAGAAACAGAAGAGAGAGTAGGGGTCAGTATGGATTTTGGAGCCACTGTGAATAGTTATTATGTGGAATTGAACATACAGAGTATCAGGATTAAGTTAAAGTGAAGTTATAAAAAGGCCATGTTAAAGTAATGTGTTTTCAGCAGTTTTTTAAAGTGCTCCACTGTATTTGCCTGGCGAATTCCTATTGGCAGGCTATTCCAGATTTTAGGTGCATAACAGCAGAAGGCCGCCTCACCACTTCTTTTAAGTTTAGCTTTTGGAATTATAAGGAGACACTCATTTGAAGATCTAAGGTTACGATTTGGAATATAATGTGTCAGGCATTCCGATATATAAGATGGAGCGAGATTATTTAAGGCTTTATAAACCATAAGCAGTATTTTAAAGTCAATCCTGAATGACACAGGCAACCAGTGTAGTGACATCAAAACTGGAGAAATGTGTTCGGATTTTCTTTTTTCAGTTAGGATTCTAGCAGCTGCATTCTGCACTCGTTGCAAGTGATTTATGTCTTTTTTGGGTAGTCCTGAAAGGAGTGCAATACAGTAATCTAGTCTACTGAAAACAAAAGCGTGAATTAATTTCTCAGCATCTTTCAATGATATAAGAGGTCTAACTTTAGCTATGTTTCTTAAGTGAAAAATACTGTCCTAGTGGTCTGATGAATATGCGATTTAAAATTCAGATTACAGTCAACGGTTACCCCTAAATTTTTTACTTCTGTCTTAACTTTTAATCCTAGTGCATCAAGTTTATTTCTGATAACCTCACTGAATCCATTATTGCCAATTACTAAAATTTCAGTTTTCTCTTTATTTAGTTTGAGAAAATTACTATTCATCCATTCAGAAATACCAGTAAGACATTGTGTTAGTGTATCGAAAGAGTCAGAGTCATCAGGTGCTATTGATAAGTACAGCTGTGTGTCATCAGCATAGCTCTGATAGCTCACGTTGTAACCTGAGATAATCTGACCTAACGGAAGCATGTAGATTGAGAAGAGCAATGGACCCAGGATAGAGCCTTGTGGAACACCATATCGGATATCATGTGTCTTTGAGATTTGATTACCACAACTCACAAAGAATTTTCTCCTGCCAGGTAGGATTCAAACCAATTTAAGACACTGCCAGAGAGGCCCACCCATTGACTAAGGCGATTTCTAAGAATATTGTGATCAATGGTGTTAAAGGTGGCACTCAGATCTAAGAGGATGAGAACAGATAAATGGCCTCTGTCTGCATTTACCCGCAAATCATTAACTACTTTAACGAGTGCAGTTTCTGTGCTGTGATTTGTTCTGGAACCTGACTGAAATTTATCAAGAATAGCATGTTTATTGAGGTGGTCATTTAACTGCATAATGACTGCCTTCTCTAGAATTTTACTTAAGAAGGGCAGGTTAGAGATGGGTCTAAAATTTTCAAAGGCAGAGGGGTCAAGATTATTTTTCTTAAGCAGGGGTTTAACTACAGCAGTCTTAAGACAGTCTGGAAAGACCCCCGTATCTAATGACGAATTAACTATGTCCAGAATATTGTCAATTAGCACGCCTGATATTTCTTTGAAAAACCTGGTTGGTATTGGGTCAAGGACGCAGGTGGAGGGTTTCAGTTGAGAGATTATACTATGTAATTCAGGTAAATCTATCCTGGTGAAAGCATTTAATTTGTTTATAATGGAGTACCGGGGCTTTGGAGGTTCTGCAGTGTTGGGGAGATATACTATGTTATCTCTAATATCATTATTTTTTTGATTGAAAAATACAGCAATGTTCTCACAGGTTTCACTGGAAGTATTCTGGGGGCATTCCTTTGTGTTACCTGGGTTTAACAGACGATCAATTGTAGAAAATAAGACTCTGGGATTACTAGCATTGTTATTTATAATATTAGAGAAATAGCAGCGCCTCTCAAGACGGACAGTGTTATTGTATTCTGTTATTTTAGCCTTCAATAATCCCCAATATCATAGGGATTAAACACGATTGGGATTTTGTGTACTGATCAGCAACAAAAAATTTCAATCAAATCCATTGAAATTCAACAATTTAATAGTAACTGTGAAAAGAAACTCCAGGTGGTGCAAATATTTATATAGCTATTATGGAATAAGGAATGCTTGGCTATTAACTGCTTGATTCCAAGCAGTCCTCCTTCTCAGTTCCCAATAACTGGCCATACTTTATTTCTTTTTTCATTCACATTCCCCTTTTAAACGGTGCAGTTCATCTGACCTGAAGCAGTAAAGATTGAGGTTTGATGCTCCCCATCGCTGGGCTCAAGCAGAGACCTCCATATAAAAGGTGTGGCATTTACCCCAGGCCATTTTTCTAAAACTACTCTTTATTTCACACAGGCTCCCCAGTGTTACATTTCTTTAATATTAACCAGAGATGTTTAGAACAAACGTGCGCTTACTTTTCACCTGATGCCCCCCTAGAGAAATCAGGGAAGACTCCAGCTGGCTGTGTTTCTGCTTCATTACCTTTTAGAGATGTCTGCAGAGTCTCAACCTCTTGACAGAGGAACCAGCCTTGAAATGACCCTTGAGCACTTTTCATTGTGGAAGGATCGAACCAGAGGTCACAGAAAGATTCTATAGTGATGGGAAGCCAAATAACAAACAGGGGAACCTCCATGATAATAGAATTGTTAATCCACAATACCATATTTCTGAATTTTTCAACTGCAGTTTGTGAAGCCACACCACTAAATTCAAGGGTTGGAGCATTTACATTACATTTACTTATTTGGCTGATGCCTTTATCCAAGGTGACATTTATGATACAATTGGTTACATTTATTTTGGTTTTTCCAATCGGGGCACAGGCAGGTCAAGTGACTTACTTAGGGTCACATGGTGTCAGTAGTAGGATTTGAACTCATTACTTCAGGATTAGAAGTCCAAAGCCTTAACCACTGCCTGCCACAAACTGATTTACACAAATTTATACATTTCACTTGATCATTTTTTCAATTGCTTTTCCCTCTTAATTATTCACCTCTCTTAGAACAAGCTTTTGAATATTGATATGACACAATGCACCAGAGTAGCCAGTGATTGATATGTTAATAGATTTTGTGACTTGGAGTCACAAATATAGCAAAAGAGTTCATTAGTCTTACAAAATAAACCACAAAACCAGACCAGGGGCCACAAAAGTGGAAATGTGCGTACGCACAAAAAATCCAGATGCATAAATCTGTGCGTACACCAACTTCCACATTCTTCCGCTACATAAATCCCGGTCTGTGTAAAATGTAATGCTTGTGCACGCGCTTGTCGCCCCTCCCAGACTTCTCCCAGAATTATGCCTCTTTGAATATGCAAATCAATGTAAATAGCCTCTTTTGCGTTCTGTAAAAAGACAATGGCAAAAGCACAAGGGAAAAAGAAGAATTTCAGCGAATACCAAGTGAAGGCAAAGAAAAACGTACTATGTGTTAGTTTAAGCAGTGATATAAACAACAAAAGGAAGTTGATCGAGTAACAGAGTGGCAGAGATACTTGATAGTTTAGGCTCAGAAGCTGCACAGTGCCTGAAATACATAAGAAGTGGTCAGATATCAATGTTGCCATGAAAAGGCGAGTTGTATCTCACCTTCTGAGTGTCATATGGAAGCATATTAGGGTACAGAGAAAAGAAAAACTACATAGGGACACAGTTGAAAAAAATGTCCAAATTTCAACTTTAATCTCGAAATTTCTACTTTAATCATGTAGTTTCATTAAAATAGAACATTATAAACTTCATCTTAAAATCATTTAATTTACCTGTTTCTCAGATCCCATCATAACTAAAGTAGCACGTTAAATGCTTCTTTCTATTTGTTCTTTTATGTGCTCTATGTGTGTGAATCACTACATGCTTCTTAAACAGGCTTTCTGTTTCGCCGACAGGACACAGAATACATTACATTCATGATATTACAGTTCTCTAAATAATTTAAATATTAAGATGTATACTTGATATCACTTTCATAATGATAGGAATTAAAGCATGTTATTAAACATGGAAACACGGTAGCACTGTGATAGTGATGAGCTGGCACCCTGTCCACAGACTGCCTCACACAACATGCTTGCTGCGCCATGTGCGACCTTCAATGAAATAATTTACTGCAGCAGTACTGTCTCTTTCAAAAATACTAACCTCCAATTCCTGTCTTTCCTTTTCTTTCTCCAAGTAACCAGTTGCCACACGATCAGCTCTGTAATCGATGCCAAGCCACCTGTAAGCTTAGATCGCTGATTCTTCAAAACCTTTATGAAACATCGAAATATCTTTGTAGTACATGTTTAAATATTCCATCCATCTATCTATCCAGGGTCGCGCCAATCCCAGTAAGCATACAGCAAGAGTCAGAAACAATCCCTGAATGGGCACCAGCTCATTGCTGCTGCAGTCCACCGTGTCCTCATATGTTTAATTATTAACAATATACATTATTTTAATGAAGTTTAAAATGTATCTGTATAATGTAATAAACAGGCTTTACTGCATTCCATCTTTAAAATGATATCAAGAGCTCCAAGAAAATAGTACTTGGAAATCTAAGTTGACTTAGAAGCCAGTTGTCATCATCTGTAAATATGTGCTTTATAAAGTGGCTCAGGTTGTGCAATATTATAACTGTAGTGCAAGTTTACAGTGAGGTAATTGTACTTATATGTACAAACAGTTCTACCAGGAACAATTGATGGACTGATTGAGTGTGTTTCGAGGACTTGGGATGAAACTGTTTCTGAACCACAAGGTCACTACAGGAAAGGCTCTGAAGCATTTGCCATACTGTATGGGAGAAGTTCAAAAAGATGGTATGCATGGCCGAGACACCGTGTGCTAGATGCTGTATACCAATAATCCGATCAGCTGCTGTACAGCTGTGATTCCACACGCAGATACAGTGGGTTAAATACTCTGAGTTGTGCACTGACAGTGACAATGCTAAAGCATCTATAGTATTTGAAATAGTTTGGCCATTCTGTGCACTATTATAACATTATATGGTTACGGCAGTGGTTCTCAAACTGTGGGGGCACGAAGTAACAAAAGGGGGTGCCAAGATGTGAAAAAAAGAAAACAAGAATCAAAAATATGAAAAATACATCTATTGAAACCAAAACAAATTAACTTAAACCAGCGTTTCTCAACCTTTAAGTATATGCGACCCGAGTTTTCATAACAGTTTTAATCGCGCCCCCTCCCAACATTTTTTTGAAATGTAGATGCATATTTTATTACTAGACATTAAGCCCGTTAAAATAACGGGTGCTAGAACAGTAGTGCATAAACATTTGTATGAACAGTCTATATTAAATGGCAAGGGACCTTGTATGTGGCTGTAATATGCGTCACTGTATTGTGTGCCTTTAATTTTCTCTCTCAGTAATACTGGTTTGTATTTTCGTAAAATGCCTGTAATTTTGTCTGACAGTAATACAGTGGAACCTCGGCTCACAACCATAATTCGTTCCAAAACTTTGGTTGTAACACGATTTGGTCGTGAACCGAAGTAATTTCCCCCATAGGATTGCATGTAAATACAATTAATCCATTCCAGACCATATGAACTGTATGTAAATATATATTTTTTTAAGTTTTAAAGCACAAATATAGTTAATTATACCATAGAAAGCACAGCTTAATAGTAAACTAAATGTAAAAACATTGAATAACACTAAGAAAACCTTGAATAACAGAGAAAACTAACACTGCAAGAGTTCGCGCTATAGCCTTACGACCTGCTCCCTAAAAACACTTTTTTTAATGAGTTTTAAGTACAGGGAAAAAATGAACATTTGAAAAATCTGTAATTTAATAAACAACCAAGAAAAGTAACATTGCAACAATGCACGCACGGGCCTGTGTGTGTGTCTCTCTCTTGCGTGCCTTTGTGTGTGTCTCTTAAGCACACGCCTCTGTGTCTGTGTGTGTGTCTGTCTGTCTCTCGCCTGTGTGTGTGTCTGTTTGTCTCTCGCCTGTGTGTGTGTGTCTGTCTGTCTGTCGCGCATGCCTGTGTGTGTGTGACTCGCGTGCGCCCGTGTGTGTGTGTGTGATTCGCTTCAGCGCCTGTGTGTGTATCTGTCTCTCTCTGCACAGGGAATGCACAGGAAGAGACTGAACACGTGCTGTGTGGCCCCGCGCATGCGCACTTCACCAGAAGACACACACACGGACACTGGATGCACACAAGGGTTTTATTAAAGAGGATGATACCTACTTAACTTTTATCGACATTTATCTAACTCTATATTTCTTGTTCTAGTATCAGAATGTAGATTAAAACTGTTATGAAAACTCAGGTTGCAAATACTTAAAGGTTGAGAAACGTTGGGTTACGAGTTGATTACAATGACATACTCTAATAAACAATATGCGGTTAATTTCAGTGTATATGATAAAGCCGCATCATTGATGTGGATCTAAAAAAGAAAGGGATACCACTCTGAAACAAAGGACTACTTTGACACTGGGTGCAGCCAGTATGCAAAACCGAGCGGAGAATTTGCATTTGGCAGGGATTGAGCTAGAGTGAAAATGTGCGTGGCTTTATGCCAAGTTTAGTTTTTATACATAGCAATGTGAGCGTGGTATGCAACATTTTTGTGCGTACGCACCATTTATACATGAGGCCCCAGGACTTTTCAGAAGAGGCTTACACTAAGACAGCCAGTCCTCAGACTTCTACCTGCAGGCCTTGGCCTTCCCAGGCCCAAAAATGAAGAGCTTGCTTCTAAAGTTCAAAATATTATAAATGTCTCAAAATGGCCAACAACAGTTAGAACACATTAAAACTCTGGCTTGTAAATTCGGTTTATTAACAAAAATAGAGAGCCAGCAAAAATGTTCAAAAGAGCAAAAAGGATATGCCTAAAAAGGCAATCCAACACGATTCAATCCCCAATCCTATAGCACTAATCCAAGAACAAAAGCAATAAAATTACAAAACCCAATAAACCCAATAAAGAAACAATAGTTACAAACTCCACAGCAAACTCAGTGCTCCACTGCTGGGCCACATTTCCTGACAGAAATGCAAAGCAGAAGAAGGACCGAGTAGCAGTGATGTCAGGGTGGCTCCGCCTCTTGGGGCTCCACCCACAAAGAGCAAAGAATGGCAGCACATTTAAAGAGGCAGAACATAATAACAAAGAATAACAAATATGACATAATTCAAACAAAAAATCTTAAAATGAACAAAAACAACAATTAAACAGAGAATAAATACAAGCCAGGAAAAAACCCATGGGAGTGTTAACCCCCTTGCACGGCCTTTCCTTCTTAAGCAGTGTGCAAGACCCTGAGTTCTTAAGTGTGGTGTCGCCACCCAATAATTAAATTTTCAATATCAGTCACCTCTAACCATTTAGCTGATAACAAATCACAACTTACACTCTGTTTAAAGAACTTTACTTGATATCAAAAACAGACAACCAAACATTGCATGTTATAACTATGTACTTTACAGCACAAAATAAAAGAAAAAACATGAATGATTATATACCATCCTTTTAACACTACTGGTGAGCTCACCATTAGTACCTATACCCTTTAAGAGTAATTAGTCACTCCATTGGGGGCCCCAAATGTAGCTCAGGGTCGTAGTGTCCAACAAACAACAGCACTGGCTCCTTCACTTGAGCTTTACCTCAATCCAAATAACACATAAATCAAACAAATAAAGACTTTAGGTGGATAAACTCTTCCTCCTTGTGTCCTTCCTTTGTCTTCTATAGGAAAAAACTCACCAGCGGGTTGCACTTGTGTCCTACCGACTGTCTACTAATTTATTTCCTGCATGCTCTTTTCACCCCTGCTCCCTCTCCTGACTATCTTTGCCTCCTGGCCACTTTCTACCCGTTAGTGCCAGTTTGGGATTTGGGTTTACTTTTCCACTTTTTTTTACTACGTTTCAATATATTATAGTTTTATCGTCCGAGTCAGCGTTATGCTGCCACTTCTCTTCTATCAGGTTAGTGTTTTGATAAAGCTGTCTTCTTGAAGCTGTGTGTCTAACTTCAGAGTTCTGCTAAAGTTATCCTTTTTTCACTCTGAACTGCGTTCAGCTTTACTCCATGTGTCCTCTGTCTCCTCTCTTTACTTCTGTGTATCTCCAAGTCCTCCCTTTATCCTCCAATCCTGTCCCTGTATCTACCTGACACAGCCTAAGGATGGACCAATGAGGATGCACTATCAGGTGTTAGAATAGGTTTTATGCCCGTGCTATGTTTAGGGTTACTATTCGCAACCACACTTATATTAGTTATGGGATTAACTTTATTGACAACATACATTCTGCCCTGTGTTTTTTTTTTCTTTATCTCTTAAAATCTACAGAAGGTTACAGAAGTGACACAAGGCTGGGCAGGATCAGTAAAGAGAAGCAATGACAACAGCTGCGTCTCCATTTTAAAAGCTGGTTCTCATTTGACTGCACTCCCAAGCTGCTCATGACAGGTTTTTCCAGAAATGGTTAATTAAAAAACATTTTACAAAACTATGCATGTGTGGGATGTGAGTATACAACTGGATATCTGATATATGGGTTATGCAACAGGAATAAGTGCATATTTTATTTGCTGGATGTTTTAATGTTGTTTGCTGCATGTTCAATGTTGAAGCCTATTCTATTGGATACTTTGTTATCTGTTCTAAAAATTGTTTTCTCAGGCATTACTACCACAAGCAATATGGAGTAAGTACAAGGTAAAAAGGTGATCGCTTTCTGGTATTGTATTCCTTTAATTAAACACCTCAAAACAAATTAGAGAAAAAATTCGATGGCTGGTGGCCTCTCGGTAACATCGGCTCATGCAATTCATCAAAAGGGCAAAGCACCCTGAAACACAAGGAGAGCACAAGCAAGATGGAAAAAAGCTACTAATTAAGAAACTGGTTTGAAAGAAAACCAGGAGGCACAGCAGGTCCACTGGGGCCTTTTTAAAGAGCAACTGCTTTTGCTCAGTAAGATGAAGGCTTTCTTTCATTGCAGAACATACAATCGAGCAAGTTGATGAAGTGCTGGCCATACATGTTTCACCTGAAGTTGGCAAATTGGCTCTGGCTGGCACATGTGAGCCGAGGAAGAAAACAGTCACAGTCTGACCCTGCTGCTTGAGGAAGCCATGATGCATCAAGCATGGTTGGAGAAGTGAAAAAGGGTCTGGCTGGGATAATCCCAGCTGAGACTGTCTGCATTGATCTCAAGGTGAGTGAACACACCACCGGTGATGGCTGTTGCACTCTAACATGACAAGAAGTATCCTGCTCTCATCCAGTTGTAGTCCACGTGTCCTGAGCAGGGCCATTTATAGGGAGTCAATGGAGCAAAGTCAGGGTCATTGTTGCTGATCGATTCCTTGTTGTCCTGACCTCTCCTGCCCTGGTGTCCTGGCTAAACTGCTCACCATGTCCTCATCCAAAATGGTTCCCTAATCATCCCTTGTCTCTTATTGGCTAATTATTGTATCTCTCCTAAAAGGTAGTATGTGATGAGCGTGCTGGTACAAAGTGGCTACCATTGCATCATCTGAGTGGATGCTACATATTGGTGGTGGATGAAGTGGCTCCAGTAGCTATATAATGTACAGTAAATGTAATTCATTATTATTATTATTATTATTGCTGCAACCCCTTTCTCTGTTACTTTCAATTTTGTCTCTGATAACTTCATCTTCTTTGACAGTAGATTATGAAGACCTGCCACATGTCTTCAGTTTCATCTTAGTCCACAATGTGAGCCACACTTGATTAAGATGTTCTCCAATGTCCATATAATGATCCATCTGGACAAATTAAAATAAGTGTTTTCTTTTTTGGTCTGCTAACACCCTAGTTTTAAGAGGTTATGAGCAGGCAAAAATACAGTGAAATAACAAGGCAAGAAACAAAAATGTACACAAAAGTATTGCATGAAAGAGGAGTAAATAAAAGGTCCAGCAAAGCAAGGCTCAAAATTTGTCTCTCAAATTATGGTCAGGTTATCTCCAACAAAAAGAGTATGAGAAGTTTAATGAAGGACATGCCAGGGTTAAAGAGCAAGCTGTTTATCAAAGCCACTGAAGACAAGAAGAACTATCAGGGTCAGATCTCAGACCTGACCCCATAGCAGTTACCAGTGAGCCGGCACATACTTGGGTAGTAAAAAGCCAAAAAGGTTTAATTTACAAAGCATGGAGTCAGCGATGAGTTAGTGGAATATGCAGTCGAATAACATAGCAGCAGGCCCACCGCCAGAAATATTTGGGCCCCAGACAACTGGGTACATGTGGGCCCCTCTGCCTTCCCCCGGGTCCCCAAAAAAGTCAAGCGTGAAGGAGCCCCTTTCCGTTAGGGCCCCAGACCAGAGTCCCGTTTGTCCCCCCCCTGGCGGCGGGCCTGATAGCAGGAAACAGAATAACCGATAAACTAATCAAACTCATTATCCAGAGGAAAGGGTTGAGGACATCCATCTATGTGGAAAAATAACACTTGGTAATAAAGAAAACATACAAGAAAAATCTAATTCAAATACAAGTACAAGCTATGAAAACAAAAGGAGAATTCACCTTCCGACACCAGCCAGGACATCGGTGGACAACAGTTTTAACCTGATTCTACATAATTAAATAAATAATGCCCACTTGACAAGTACTCCACATGTATTTTATGCTTCACTACACTTAATAGGGAGTGACTGCAACCTTCTATACCATCAATGAATCTTCAATCTACAAATTAAATTTAATGAAGATGTTTAATAATGAAAATGTCACGTCTTCCATGTGGAACTGTCTAAGAAGGATGGGGACTCCAGAAGTGCGAACTCAGGCCCAAAGGCCTTCCAATGGACTAAATAATTCACTTCGGTAGCCAACTGCCTAGAATCCAGGGTACGATAGATTTAACATTCTAAATCAAATCACAGAACAGGCAATGGGCAGCACAGCCATTAACTATATGGGGGCAGTACAGCCATTAACTATATGGCCACAACCGTGAGAAAGACTAAAAATAAGGTAGTGCTGTTTTGATGTAAGTGTGATAAAGAAACATCTAAATAACTATAAGAAAAAAATGATAAGAATAGTTCTAAAGTTAAACCACATGTTTATTAGAGTATATAAGGACAGATTTTAATACTCCATCTCAGTTTAAATGTCCCAGTCTTTTTGCAAATAAGCTTTATTTATCCAAGAGCAAATCTGGTAAATAGTTGCCAAACAGTGATGATGATGATGATGATGATGATGATGATGATGATGATGATTTGACACTTGACACATTTCTGACTGCTTGCAAATGGTGTTGCAAAGTAATCCTTCATAGCTCTATATCAGTTTTAGAAAATTTTACCACACATCACATCAGTTCTTTCTAAATCAGACACAAGATGTGACCGATTTGAGGTCCAGTGATAGTAAAGCTCAGACAGCCAGCAAAGGCTACTTCAAGTGAAAGTGCAGTCCTGAGACAGAAAACAGCCAACGTCTCCAGTTAAGAAAAACACTTTTAAATTTGCCATTTGTAAAGCATTGCAAGTTTTTACTAATGCTGTGAGCAGCACTGCTGACTGTTCTGATTTCAAGTTAGTTGTTTGTAGTTTCTGTGTTGTTTGCTTCCGTTTGCTAACATGTTGTCGACAGTGTATGAATAATGTGTATGTGATAAGGATGGCGGTGAGTCTTGGAAAGCAATGTCAATGTATATGAAAGATCTGGGTGAGCACTATAACACTTTATATATGAAATAGCATCTATCTATCTATCTATCTATCTATCTATCTATCTATCTATCTATCTATCTATCTATCTATCTATCTATCTATCTATCTATCTATCTATCTATCTATCTATCTATCTATCTATCTATCTATCTATCTATCTATCTATCTATCTATCTATCTATCTATCTATCTATCACTACAGTATGTGTCAATGGGTGGTTAGGTTTATAGAACATTAAAACATTAGATAAATTTTGACAAGAATAGACTATTCAGCCCAACAAAGTTCACCAGTTGTTTCCATTTAAATAAGAGCACATCGAGTTTTGAAGGTCCAAAGAATTCTACTGTCTACCACACTACTTGGTCTCTTATTCCAAGTGCCTATGGTTTTCTGTGTAAAGAAAAACTTCTTTTACCCTTAACAAGTTTCCAACTGTGTCCCCGTGTTCTTGATGAACTCATTTTAAAATACAAGTCTCGATCCACTGGACTAATTCTCTTCATAATTTTAAACACTTCAGTTATGTCTCCTTCCAATCTTCTTTTGCTTAAACTGATTAGACTCAGCTCTTTTAATCTTTTTTCATAATTCATTCCCTGTAGCCCTGGAATCAGCCTAGTCGCTCCTCTCTGGACCTTTTCTAGTGTTTCTATGTCCTTTTTGTACCCCGAAGACCAAAACTGCACACAGTACTCCAGATGAGGCCTCACCAGTGTGTTATAAAGCTTGAGCAGAACCTCCTGTGACTTGTACTCCACACATCAAGGTGCTATATAACTTGACATTCTGTTTGTCATCTTAATGGCTTCTCAACACTGTCTGGCAGTTGATAGCGTAGAGATCACTACGATTCCTAAATCCTTCTCATAAGGTGTACTACGATTTTCAGACCTCCCAATGTGTATTTAAACTAACAGTTTTACTTCTAAAATGTAATACTTTACACTTACTTACATTAAGTGTCATCTGACACAAATCTGCCCACGACTGTATGCTCTCCCTCTGTAATGATGATGACTTGGTATAATCTGCAAACTTAACTAGCTGTTTATTTCAATTCCTATCCAAATAATTTATTTATATATTAAAAATTGTAGCAGCTCTAGCATGGACCCATGTGGGACATCTCTTTAAACATCACCCACTTCTTATAGGGTTCCACACACCATAACCCTCTGTTTCCTGTGTTTTAGCCAATTAACTACTTAACTACTTACTACACCTTGCACTCCCACTTTTTTAGTTCAGCTTCTAATGTGTCACCTTATTAAATGCTTTCTGAAAGTCAACATACATGACATCATGTGCACCTCTCTAATCCATGTTTTAATCCTATAATTATTAAAAAGATGTGCTTTCAAAGTTTGGTCTTCATTGGGGGTTCTATAACACTCTCCTTCAATAAGACCTCTGTATCTACCGTGTTTCCCCGAAAATAAGATCTACTCCAAAAATAAGCCCTAGCATGATTTTCAGGCTGCTCTGTAATATAATTCCTATGGCAAAATAAGCCTTAGTTAAGATCGTCATCTGAAAAGTAAGGCGCCTATGGCCAGGTTTATTCTTCACGCAATGTGATGCGTGTGCCCAAAACATCCATTAAATTCCAAGAACACCTTGCCACAATATCTCTGAAAAATGTGTTTGATGATTACATCCATCAACTCCAGCAAGCATCTGCGATAGACATAAACAAAATCCCTGGACGGGGCTTCAACTCATCGCAAGGTGAACACAAGCACACACATACACTGGCGTCATTTTAGTGTCACCAAATCCCCAGTCCTTCATGTCTTTGGATGGAAAACTGAGCACACTGTGGAAACCCAATAGGAAAACATGCAAACTCCAGGCAGGGATCACAAAGGATGTGACTCCCTGCGAGACAGCAGCGCTACTGTGCTGCCACCGTGCCACCCCCATATGTATAACTATTAACAGCATCCATCCATCTGTTATCCCACCTGCTATATCCTAACTACAGGGTCACAGGGGTCTGCTGAAGCCAATCCCAGAAAACAAACCCCGGGCAGGGCACCAGCCCACCGCAGACTATTAACAGTATTCATTATTTCAACACAGTTAATGATTTATCTCTAAAATGTAATATACATATTTTAATTCATTTTATCATGAAAGTGATATCAAGTATGAATCTAAGATTTCTAAATGTGCAGAGTGCTGGAATATCATAAATTTAATGTGTTCTGTGTGGCAATCTATTGCTGCAGTCAGGTCAGGAGGAAGCCCCTGCAATTAACAACTGGGTTGGTTTTAAGATGAGGTTTATGACGTTCTACTTTAATGATAAAGTAAACTTTGACGTTAAGGTGGACATTTTGAGTTTAAAGCCAAAATTTCCACTTTAATCACAAAATAGACATTTCATTGTGTTCTTATTTTTTTTTCTGTGTGGCTCAAATACGCCACCGTACATTCTGACAGTATTCTGAAGGTGCAAAAAAAAAAAAAAAAGATGGCAGAGAAGATGGTATGCGAGACTTTAAAAATATATTGTGTCATTACTTTGGGGAATATACGACGCTTGAATATAAAAGCAACATGAATACATTTGTATGTCAGCATCATGCTTCACCACATCGAACATCGAAGCACACACATCGATCCTGGAGGATCAGCAGCTGGAGTATCAAGAAATTCAGGCTGGAATTCAGGGTTTGAATGTAGAGAGTTATGACAATATTTCAGAAGAAGATGATATGACTGTATTTGGACAAATGTATATTGTTGTACATGAATAAATATAAGATATCCCCTGAAAATAAACCCTAGTGCATCTTTTGGAGCAAAAATTAATATAAGACCCAGCCTTATTTTTGGGGAAATACGGTAATATCTTCCAGTCGAATCCAGACGTCCTCACTAAGATGTGATCCATTGTCCAACTGAAGAAGACATGCGTCTAAGTTATGTTTTACATAAATGGCAACCAGGTCTCTTTTTCTGTAGTCTTCTTCTTCTTCAGTAGTTATTTCCATTTCTAAATGGGGCAGCTATTTTTTCTTTTTTTGCTTAGGCTTCTCTAATAGAGATGATACTGTGATTTTTATGGCTGGTGGCCTTTCCTGATGCCAACCGCCTGCATTTATGACCTGGGGACAGCTCTGTTCTGTCAATCTTTCCTAAAAATTTAGATCCATCTATGTTATACTCATCCCCATCTTTTTTATCTAGCCAGGTTTCTGTTATTACTATAATATCCTAATTATGTTCAGTTACATGTGATTATAACTCACTTGTTTTGTTTTTTATATGTCTTGGTTTGTTGTACATGCCATCCCAACCCAGCATTAAGGCAAGCTGTTTTTAATGTTTTCCTTATTTAGGTATATGTTTGGGTTTACCACTTTGCACTTATTTATCTTTGAATACAGGCCTAAGTAAAAAGAGCACAGTAACACAGATTGTTAAAAGTAAGCCCAAGTGCATTTTTGCTTTTCCTTTTTCAGCCCCACAATGCCATCACCCCATGGTGAAAGCCATACACTTATTGAATATGCCTTTTCCTCTTCTCCATCGTTTCTCTCACTCTTTTGATTTTCTCTACACTCTTTGTAGCTTCTCCTTTGCCAATCATTTCAGTTTCCAGCGTAGGACCAGAGACTCCTCATCATTCTGTGTCTTTCAGAGGGACCTTAGTGCTCATGTTGTGGTGCAGTTCCCCTGCCTCTGGTTAGCTGGCATGTGACAATTTATTTTTGTTTGATCTGTAGTCCTTTAATCTCAGATTTTATTCATTAACCCTTGGGCTCATTTTTTTAATCTCATCACTTTTCTCTTAGTTTAGAATTTTTTTCTTACATAAGAGAGTATGATAATGACTTTTTATTCATTTTTTTCATTATTTTTCTCTGTTCTATTTTTGATTACTGTTCTTTAAGTATTTTCTTGCACCTTGTATCCCACTAATGATGTACAGAAAGCAACAACTGGACTTTTGGAAACGTATTAAAAATAAAATCTGAGATTTCCCAATTGACACAAGCATTCATACCTTTTACTGAAGCTCTTTTGAGTGTGATTACAACCTTGGGTTTTCTTGGGTTTGAAGTTTCAAGCTTTGCACACCTGGATTTGAGGAGTTTCTGCCATTCTTCTCTGCAGATCATCTCAAGTTCTGTCAGACTGGGCTGGAGATCATCAGTGGGTAGCTCTGGTCTCTCCAGAGATGTTTGATTGGGTTCAAGTCTGGGTTTTGGCTGGCCACTCAAGGACATGCCCAGAGTGGTCCTTAAGCCCCTCCGATGTTGCTTCTGCTTTTTCTTAGGGTCATTGTCCTGTTGGAAGGTAAACGTTCAGTAGAGTCTGAGGTCCAGAGTTCCCTGAATCCAGGTTTTCATTATGGAAATCTATGAACTTTCTTTGGTTCAGCTTTTCCTCAGCCTTGTCTGTTCTCCCATACCCTGCTGTCCCAACAACCCCAAAACATGATGCTACCACCTCCAAGCCTCAGAGCCATAAAGTCCTTCAGGTGCTTTTTATTATACTCGAAGTGGGCTTCCACATGTCTTTTATAAAGAGAGGCTTCTATCTGTCTATAATGCCCAGAGGAGGACTATTGCAGTGACGTTTGTCCTTCAGGAAGTTTCTCCCATCTCCATACAAGTTCTTTGGAGTTCAGTCAGAAGTGACCATTGGGTTCTCTTATGAAATCTCTTTTCACACAATTGCTCATTTGGGCCAAGAGGCCAGCTCTAGGCAGAGCCGTGGTTGTGACAAACATTTTCCATTAAAGAATTATGGAGGTCACTGTCATGGAGGCCATTCTTTCAGTTCTGCAGGAATTTTTCATAACCTTCCCCAGATCAGTGCCTACACACAATCCTGTCTCTAAACATTGTAGGTAATGTCTTTTACCTCTTAGCTTGTTTATTTGCTCAGCTGTGGGATCTTCAACAGACAAGTGTGTGCCTTTCATAATCATGTCCGAATTAGCTGAATTGACCACAGGTGGACCCCAAACATGGTGTCATAGCAAAGGATCTGTTTTAGGTTTGTCATTCTGGGGTATTGAGTGTTGCTTGATTTGGGGAGAAATGCATTAAAATCATATTAGCACAAGGCTGCAGCATACCAAAATGGGAAAGAAGTGAAGGAGTCTGAATACTTTCTGAATAAAGTGCGTTCACCTAGTCTTTGACATATCTAGATCCTGGCATACTAACATGGCTGCCCGCAGGTACAGGATGCAGGCTTCTGATTGGCAAAGGGCACATAGCGATGTGCATCACATTCTCTACATTCTTTCTGGCCAACAGACGTAGAGATAAGCTTTCCTACCGTCGGCCCACAGATGCTCGAGTCTTCGCACGCTCACATTGATTTCTATCTTTGCATTTATAAAGATGTCTTGAGAAGACAAGCCAAAATCGCTTTTTTATCTCTCCAAACAATAATAATTTTTTTGACTGTCAGCCAGCAGTCCTATGGTTGGAGGCTTCATTTAGATTTTTGGACAGCTCTACTAACTTTGCTTACCGATCTACCTTAACAACACAAAAGAAAGGCTTGAGATGGCAGAGCTAATACTGTCAGTGCTGGGCACAAGGCAAAGAGCCAGTCCTTGATGGGTAGTGAGTCCATCTTGAGCTAATTTAGAGGTCACTACACTGGTTACCTGTGTCTTTCAGAATTGACTTAAAATTCTGCTTATGGTTTATAAAGCCTTAAATAATCTCGCCCCATCGTATATATCGGAATGTCTGACACCTTATATTCCAAATCGTAACCTCAGATCCTCAAATGAGTGTCTCCTTAGAATTCCAAGAACAAAACTTAAAAGAAGTGGTGAGGCGGCCTTCTGCTGCTATGCACCTAAAATCTGGAATAGCCTGCCAATAGGAATTCGCCAGGCAAATACAGTAGAGCAGTTTAAAACACTGCTGAAAACACATTACTTTAACATGGCCTTTTTATAACTTCACTTTAACTTAATTCTGATACTCTGTATGTTCAATTCTTCATAATAACTATTCATGGTGGCTCTAAAATCGGTACTGACCCCTACTCTCTTTTCTGTTTCTTTTTCCGGTTTCTTTGTGGTGGTGGCCTGCGCCACCTCCACCTACTCAAAGCTTCATGATGCTCCAACGATGATGGATAGATTAAAAGGCAGAAGCCTACGTGACCATCATCATCATCAAGTCCTTCCATGAGAGCCCTAAATCCAAAGAGGACTGTTTCATTTATGTTAGGTAGAATGCCCAGAGGGGACTGGGCGGTCTCATGGTCTGGAATCCCTACAGATTTTATTTTTCTCCAGCCGTCTGGAGTTTTTTTGTTTTTTCTGCCCCCCCTGGCCATTGAACCTCTCTCTTATTCGATGTTAATTAATGTTGATTTATTTTGTTTTATAATTGTGTCTTTCATTTTTCTATTCTTTAATATGTAAAGCACTTTGAGCTACTGTTTGTATGAAAATGTGCTATATAAATAAATGTTGTTGTTGTTGTTGTTACAATTAACTTAATGGACACTTTGTTGGGATTTAAGAGACATTGGAAGTACCTGATGGAAAAAAGCATATAGGACAACCCAGTCTCTTAGAACTCTGAAGCAGTAGTGGCAGCCAGTGACCCACCTGGACTTTATTTGAAATAATCAGAAACATTGACAACCTTGATGCTGCAGAATCCTTCCAGTTAAATATGAATTATTAACTTGAGGATACCTAGAGGGGACTAAAAGACGTGCAAAACAAGACCAAACAAAGAAAACAGTGTCTTTGATATTAGCGTATATCGCAAGGTTCTTTGTAACGTCTGATTTGACACTGGAGATGAAAAGGGTGTGTAAATTGCACTCCGCTCGTGTCAGAGCACTGTCGGCAGCATCAAATGTCATGTCCTCTTCATTTGATTCAATGGGTACAAAAGGAAATGAATGCATGTGTTTCATATCATTTACAAGATGACACTGAAGAGCTTGGAGGTAAGAACTGTTGTGATTGGGTTTCATTTCTAATTCTTTTGGCTTTCTTGTGGAATTTGGATGGACCTTTTCAGGTTCAGTTAAGGTTGTGGAACACATAGATTCTGTTTGATCATGAAAATGTCCTCGAAAGGCACTTTAGCCTCCAAAGGGTCTATTTTAATAGTAGACAATATGTTTAAATTCTGTCCCTCAGCTTATTAGCCTTATTTCACATTTACCCTCCGTCTCTGACAGGAGCAGAACTGCAAACACCAATCTTGCACCCAGTTTTCCTCTCCACAAAAGAGCAACCTCTGAATTCTTTACCCTTGGCTTGCTCTCAGTTTTCCCCACTGCAAGGGCAGAACACATTCTGCTCCCAGTTGACCACTGATGAAATCTGATGTTATATTAGTGCCCTCTTAATACCCCAAAAGAAATGGCTACCCCTGCAAAGGCTAAACCTGAACATGCTGTCTTCCCGTTATTTAGAAATGCTTAGGTTTTTCACGACATCTTGCTCTGACCTCTTATGACCTATAGAACCTGGTTAATGATCTCAGTCCCTCATCTCATAGAACGTCTGAGTCTACGGAGTGAAAACTAAGAGACTGGTGCCTGGTATTTTTGAATGTGTTCTTGGCAAATGAATCCTTGCAAACATAATGTTGACTCGATTTAGAATTCAGAATTTTGGGTTGACAGCTGTTGCATTTGGCTTTCTGGTTAAGAATCCTTGGTTGTTTTCTTGTCCATGTGTCATCTTCTGGCCATTATTTTCTGCCTCGTTCTTTCTGGTAGAGCAAATATTATCTAAAGCAAAGCTGCAAAATTCATTCTTCACCAACTTACGACAGATTGGAGGCCTCCATTACAATCCAGATGGACTGTTTAATAACTGAGTGGCTGAGATTTTAGGGATGTTACCAAAGATCAGTCAGACATGGCTACAGCCAAAACACTAAACACCATCAAATCTTTTGTCAGGTTTTAAGAAATACTGCTAAATTCAAAGTCATTAATTAAAACACTGCAAAGTAGATGTATGCACAAAACCTAAGTCTCTAAACGGCTTTGTCTGGCAACAACTTTTATATGTGTGTGATGTCCTGTGCCCACAGCCTTGAACACTCCATTTTATGATACATTGATAGTCATGACCTTGGGATGGATCAGGGCAAGTGAGGACACAAGCAAGATTTCAAGGTTCAAAAAGTGCCAAACAGTGCCCAAATAATCAATGAATAACCATCTGCACAGATGATTAATAAATATTTAAAAACCTGTTAGAAGAACAGTGGGCAGCATGGTGTTGCAGTGGTAGTATTGCAGCCTCACAGTATGGAGACCAGAGTTTGCATCTTCAATCCTCCCTATGTAAAATGTGCATGATGTCCCCATGTCTGTGTGAGTCTCGTCTGGGTGCTCTGATTTCCTCACACTCTCCAAAGACATGCAGATTAAATGAATTGACTTTACTAAATTGGCTGTACTATATGTGTGTGTATGTGTGCATGTGTGTGGGTGTGTGTATGTGTATGTTCGCCTTGCGATGGACTGCCACCCTGTCCAGACATTCTTCCTGCCTTGCATCCTTATGTTAGCTTTGAAAGCCTTCAGCACCCCCAGCAATCCTAGCCTAGATTATGTAGGTTAGAAAATGAAACGAAAAATAAATTTACAAGAACAATTCCCAGTGTAATCCTCTCTTGCCATCACCAGGGAAAATCCTCCCTATGAAGCCCCCAGTGACCCACCGTGACAGCAGAGTGTCTCATCAAACATGTCCTCAAATCCTCCAATGACTCCTTTTCTGCTCTGCTCTGCTCAAAATCCTCCTTCACCACATTGTATCAGGCCATTTCCCGGTAACTGTCACCACAGATTGTGTATCTTAGCTCAGTCCCCTCATGCTGTGGTGCCTCTCAGTCTCTTGAAATGTCAGCAGATTGACTGCGCCGCTACCCCAGATACTTTCCCCAACAATTTTCTCTGCTCTGTCACATTCTTCTCAGCAGCTCTGATGTGGTCATAACTGGCCTGCTATCACTGTGCACTAGTGATTGAATGCCCACTTGTGCATTCTACTAAAATCCACCGCCGAATATGTGCTAAAAATTAAAATCAATTAATAAAATTATCCCATGTCACACACGTGCGATTAGGAGACAACTAAAGGGCTTGAATAATAGTAATTCCATGCCTGACCTGGGGGCGGCGAGGTGCACTGATTGTCTCTCTCATTTCCTTATAGACCATTCTTGGGAAATCCCGCCCGGTTCTGGCACCACTGATGACGTCACTTCCAGTTCCGGTGCTGCTGATGACGTCACTTTCATTGCTGTTACTGCTGATGACATCACTTCTGGTTCCAGCCTTGATGACATCACTTTCTCCGCTAGTATTTAAAAGCCGCCATTTTAAGGCAGCAACTCAGTTCTGTTTTGGACTCGCATGAGTAATGAACTTGGACTAATTTACCTCTTTGCAGCCAGGATATAATATATGGGTGGCTGCCCCAAACCTTTTAATGTCTTATTGTGCTTTTTGTGACACCCGTAAAAGCACCGTGTGACATGCCCTGTGTCTTAATATGAGCGGTCATCTTATGAGATATGACAGGCCCAACTTACACAACCACACAGCATCATAGTAACATGAGAAGGAAAATGGCATCATGGTTTTGATATGGCAACATACAGTATATGAATCCGCAACCCTGGGGCAGATATCATCAAATCTGCAATCCCGGTACAGAAGCATGGAGCCATTTATTTTGGTGCCAAAGTGTAGAGAAGGGAGTTTGCCTAGAAAGCACTTAGTGTACCTGCAAGCATTTCACTACTAAACTGCATTGTCCCGGGTGTGTGGCAGTTAGAAAGTCTCCAGAAGGATCCTGGCTTGGATCAGCTTATGGAGTTTTGGGGAAAGAGAGTGTTATCCTTCACCTGAAATGAGCAGTGGGACGTGGAAGGCAGAAACATGAGAGTACATGAAAGGAGCCTTGTAAGCAGCTGCAGTACTGGAGGGAATCCAAGGGCGGGTTTACTTGTTTATTATCCTGAACATCCTGAGCAAAAAAAAAAAAAAGACATAAATTACACAAATTAGGGACAATTTCTCAAATCTACATGTGAAACAAAACTTTGTTACTTTTGCTCATCACTTGAATGTTTTTGTGGACCTAAGACCCTGAGCACACGTACCTGGGTATTTTTTAAAACGTAGCTCTTTGTACGCGTTTTTGCCTTTCGTTCACACACAAGCTGCATTTCAGGTCCATGAAAACTGACCTTTTGAAAAGAGTGAAGATGTTTAGAAACTCTGTCTTTTCTGTTTATGTGTAGACAGGGAAAACAGAACTTTTGGCTCATAACATCAGAGTGTGCACCAGCATCATCTTCATTAACATTGATGTGTGCACCAAGTAGTGCTGCTGTTAACCTTGTTAACGGGACTTTTTACTTTTACATTTAAACGTACAATTGCTTTATCACTATTTTGAGTAACAGAGGTGTCAGAATGCACTACGGAGGTCAAACACTCTGACGGCACTGAACCAGCTGCCAACATCGACAGTTCTAGATGAGACCCTGTTGGACCTCTAGTTGATGGGACAACTTTGAAAACAAAGCGATTGTTGCTAAACAATACCATTGACTGGCCCCCATGCTCGCCTGACCTAAATCCACCTTTGGGACATGATGTTTCAGTCCATCCGGCATCACCAGGTTGCACCTCAGACTGTCCAGTAGCTCAGTGATGCCCTGGTCCAGATCTGGAAGGAGATCCCATAATACACCATTCGTTGTCTCATTAGGAGCACCCCCAACATTGTCAGGCATACATGCAAGCATGTGAAGGTCACACAAACTACCGAGTATGATTTGGAGTTGCTGCAATAAAATTTCGGCATGATGGACTAGGCTGCCCAATCATTTTTTCACTTTGATTTTTGGGGTGTCTTTGAATTTAGCTCTCTGTAGGTTGATCATTTTCATTTCCATCAAACGATGTGGCATCCTTTCGTTCCTAACACATTACCCAGTCCATATCAGTATAGATATCCAGCAGGATTTTTTTTTTCCTATTGAGATCTGATTTGTTTTCAAAGTGTTCCTTTAATTTTTTTGAGCAGTTTATTTATAAAAAGAAAAATAAGGCTATAAACATTTGTATCTCAAAGGTGAACTAATATCCTGGTGTGCCCCATGACAACATTGAAATTTGATGCCACACAGAGGTGGCATTGCTACACTCCATTGATCAGCAGACCTTAGCAGGTGAGAAGGAGCATAAAATCTAACAAGTGCCTCCATATATATATAGGAGCTCATAACAGGAACAAGGTGTGCAATGACCTTGAAGAGGGTCCCAGTCCATTTCAGGGCATGCATATACATGCACTTACTCACTCGCTTTGCTGAACTTACATCTGTTTATGGATGTGGGAGGAAAAATCAGAGTATCTAGAAGCATAGCCATAGAGACACGTGGTGAGTATTTAGACTCCACATAGACAAGGCCTTGGCACAGGACAAGCAGATTCGTGAGGAAGCAGCACTGAACACCACATGAAAATAATAATATAAAACAAAACATATCTGGATTAGATAAGCATTCAGCCCCCCATGGCCAGTGCTTGACAGCAAGTTCAGCACAGAGTCTTGCTGGTTTTAACCCCACTTCTCAGCCATACTGGTCATACTCTGGGCTCAGGGATTGTTGACAGGTTGTTAATCATCACATCATGAGCAAAGGTGCACCCCATCCAAAAAAGGTTACCCATCTAACTGGACATCAGCAGGTGCACATCTAGTGAATGCAGTAAGACAGGTCCATTGAGGGAGTCGCTCCATTCCCAGCCCAGATTGAACCACCTTGCTACTAATCCATTGGTTGCTCCCTCTGACATTTCCTAGTGTAGGAATTCTCAGTCCGTATCTCAAGACAAACACACAGTTCCTCCATCACCTGTGAAATACCCTCAGGGCCATTCCTCAAATCCTACCCTATATATCTCTTCGAGAATTCTTTATTATATTAATGAATGTGTCAGTATAAAGGAATAAGAAATGCCACATTGTCATTAAGAAAAAAATTACAAGCAAGCTCAAGAATAATATGGTTCTTGGCAGGTGAAAGATCGATAGATAGATAGATGGTCCGTCCAGCAGCCCACACCCTCCCTCAGGCCAGTTTAGCTGAGGGCCGGGCACTTCCATCATTTACAAGTGAAATGGTGGGCTTTGACAGGCTTCAGATGGAATAACAGATACAGAGAGTTATGGCGAGGTGGCTGTCGCTCGAACTGAGCGTGCGCTTCTCAGGATCTGAAAGTAAAGAAATGTGAAATGAGATGGAGGGTCACTTCAGCAAGCTTTGCCTAGCTGGGAGAAGAGGGTGGGATCATCAAAATCCAAGGTGACCTGCCCTGGAGAGGGCCTAGATAAGTCACATATATATTGTAGTCAAAGTAGGGAGGAGTATATGAAGAGACTTCTTGATATCAAAATTAAAACCCAGGTGGTCTCAATGTTAAGATGCTAGGAGACTGATGTGTACTAAACACCAGGCCTAGTCTGCTCATACTGTAAGGAGTAGGACATGGAGAATTAGTGGAAAGTCTCAGATTATCAGTTTCACATCTCTAAAATACAGTTTGGGTCTGCAGCACCAAGGTGTTAAAAGAAAAAAAAAACATTGTGCCTGAAGAAGGGGCCTGAGTTGCCTCGAAAGCTTGCATATTGTAATCTTTCTAGTTAGCCAATAAAAGGTGTCATTTTGCTTGGCTTTTCTCTACATTCATAATGGCTAACACGGTACAACACCCTAGTAAAGAAAAAGATACAAAGTACATTAATATCAGATGAGCCTCCAGAAATTACATTTATTGATATGATTGGATGTAAGAACATAATAACTTTAACTAAGGAGAGAAGGTTCTACAGCCCATGAAACCTGTTTGGTCAACTAATAGCTAAGTTGTCCCAGAGTCTCATCCAAATATTAGTGACAATATGGCAGATTCATTTGTCCAAGATGGGGTGTGCAGCAATTGTTCACTTACAAATTTTACAGATGGAGGAGAGGAATCTTCAGTGGCCTTTTCCTGGTTGCACAGTGACTCAGAGAAGATCGGATTGAACATAACCTTGAGGTTAGTAAGCTAATGTCCCAGGTATCAGCTCAGTTGGCAGTGTAACAGAAGAACAAGAGAAAAGATAAAAGCCCCAAAGTAGACTGACTGAGGAAAGAAGGGTGCAAGCTTTTATAGTTGCTGTGCAGGAAGAGGCGGGACCGTGTGGGGGATGGCGGAAGTGAGATCACTGGGGGTGCGTGGTCTGGACAGGAAAGCGGATGTTGGTGCTGGTTTACAGTGCTGTAACACTCTAGCACAGAGGCTTCAAGGACTGGCAGAAACGTATTGCGATGTAACACATGAACATCTTGTTACTAAGCTATAAATGACCAAAGGATGCCCTGTTCACAGCTCTAGTACTAAAGCAGGGGCTTTGGTAACGTGTTATAAATGTAAGAACATAAGACATTTGACAAACGAGAGGAGACCGCTCAGTCCATCAGGCTTGTTTGTTTAGCTAATAGCTAAGCTGTCCCAATAAATGGTGCACATCTATTAGTTACTTATTGACATGTCACTCAGTGAAAGCTGTTGTTAATGTCTTGTTAGACGTGACTAATAGAGTGTTTATTTAATGTGCTGTCACTGGTGCTTTGCTTTAATAATACAAACTAAACCTTTTGCTCAGCTCTTGTCATTTAGTACTAATTGACAAGGACATGCAGGAAAGGTACAGTTGGGTTAGAATGTTATTGTTTGAATTGATACACACATTTGACCTTAAATGTGATCTTCTAGATCATAAAATTAAATAAAACAAATTGCCCACTAAAGGTCATTTCATTTGTTGATTAAAATGGTTCAATATTAAATGTCTGTGTCAGAAAAAGAGAGTGAACCTTTGCTTTCAGTAACTGACGGGCCTAATGATAAGACCAATGACAATGTCGATTCATCACTGAGATGTTGCGAGTGATCCACCCCGTCAGCGGACCCCCTTTGCTCTGAGATGCACACTACTATGATGGCTGCCATGCTTTGCTCCTGTTTGTGTTTTTCCTGTGCTTGTCATTTTACTCCTTTACCTCATTTGCAATCAGAGCTCTCAGGTGTTGCAGTGTGCTTCTGACCCGTACACTTTGGTCTTGTCACCTTTGTCACTTGTCAGAATGAACTTGATGTTGTTTGAACAGCAGAGTGAAAGTGGACTGAGACAAAGGGGTCGTCATAGAGCAGGTGTAGCTCTGCCACACGTTAGTCTATGAAATCCAAGCAGAATCAGAGTCAAAATCTTAGCTAAAGGTTGGTTTACTGCCATTATTTGGAATTCATTTGCATTCTATTGTATTTTCACCTAACACATCTTTTATACTTTAGTTTAATGAACTTTTGACCAATTTTAAATTGAACTTTTTAAGAGCCATTTTTCATGAACAAATATTTATGTTGCATACATATAAGCAATTGCTTAGCTCTGATAGAAATGTGTGACTTTGGAAAATGGAGTTAAACAGAGAAGTGCAAGCTGTTACAATGGATAGCTTAGCACAGCTCTCACATGTAACTAGAACTTTGCAGCTTGTTACTGTCATGTTGCAGACCTGGTTTGTGTTTTTGTCTGTTTTTCTGTTTTTGTTATTTCTGTTGGCTACATTTGTAATTCTATAATCATGTTCTGTCCCTTTAAATATCCTTATGTGCCTTGTTCTTTGTGGGTGGAGACTCAGGAGGTGGGGCCACCCTGACATCATCACGCCTGAGTCCTCCCTCTGGCTATTTAAGTTGGCTGAGAAGGCTCAGGAGCAGGAGATGATTCATTTATAGTGGAGTTCATGTAAGTATTATATTCTGCTCTAATTTACTGGTTTTTAGGTGCATTCCAATATAATACAAGAATCCCTGTTCTGATATCTATGTCAGTCTGTCTGTCTGTTCGCATAAGCATTCTTCTGCTGCTTTAGGTAGATTAGCCATACAAAAAAACTACTCTGGAAATGAATAGAGGAGGAAAGCAATTATGTAAAAATCCGTAAGATTTAATAGAATGGATAAATATTACCTGCAGATTATTACTGTAAACAACCAGCTTTACCAACCTGCAGCTAAATGGTGTTTGAAATAATTCATTGCACTGGAAAGGTACAGCTGTCCTACGTGATATAAACATAGCATGGTCTTAGAAAGAGAGTTGGCCAATGGGCAGAAGATTGGGCAGGCCACAAGGATCGCAGTATGGAGTTTGGTTTCTATGGTGCACCAAGGGGCAGATTTTCCTGTAAATGCCAAGGACAGAATAGCATTACAGTTACTTGGACTAAGCGTGGGTGACAGTTTATATGTACTTTTGATTCTGTGTATCTTCAAACTGGGATTCAAGTCTTTAACATAATTATCACCTTTGGAATTCACACTATACAATAAATCCAAGTTCTTAGTTAGTTATAACATTTTTATGAACCTTAACTAATATTAATAGCTAGATTTGAACTTATTTCAGTTGTGTTTCATAGGATAGTATTGACTATTAGACACAGACCCTCCACCTCTAACATACTGTATATCAATCATCACGTGAATTGGAATCTGCCTGGCATGAAAGCTTTTTAGCCACCACATCTGGGTTTCACATTTCGTCATTGTGAAATGGGCAGCAAAACTAATTTTAGTGTTAGTTTTTGCAAAGCTTGTCCATTTCACTCATTACTAGTGACAAGAAATACAAATTAAAAAATGAAACCCAAGACTCAGACAACACTGGATTGGTCTGCAGGATTTTGTGAAAGGTGGCTACACAGGGCACTAAACTGGGTCTTCCTTGCTCCCACCTTCCATTTTCTCTCCTTCCCCAGATTTCTCTTCTTTCTGCCATTCAAGTTTCTGTTGTGTCCTTCTGACTCCAAGGTCAATGGTCTGGTGACTATCACAGATGTCACACATGCACACCTGCGGTTGCCTTCTGGGCTCATTTGAGGTAAGCACTTCATCTCTGGGACACGAGGGGCCGCTGTCACTGATGACATCACCTGTTCTTTCTACCAGAGACCACAGAAACCATCCAATGAGGGCAAATGACTCCTCCCCTTCCAGTCCGTCCATTTCAAGTCAAGATGCTCCTGGCAGGGATTGTCTCATTCTGGAGAAGACAGGCTGCATAATGGAGCTCCTGCCCAAATACTGACCCTTCACAGAGCATTGGACCACCCTGAGCCTATCCCAGCTTTTTTTGTTCTGTTGCCATTCTACACTCCATCAAGCACCTGTTTATTTCCAGACTCTGTAAATAATTAAAGGGGCAACCCAGTTGGTGCCCTAATATTTCTTTTGTGGTCAGTATGTTTCCTCAGTTAACAACACATATCAGACAGGGACTACTACTGGGAAAAACACAGAGATCATTTCCAGGATCTGGGATGTTCTAGAGCAATGGCTCCCAAACTTATTCCTGTGGACCCACTGTGGCTGCAGGTTTTTGTTCCAACCAACTTCCGGTATTCATTGGACTGCTTAACCTAATTAGATCTTTATTAAAATGTAATAAGCAGTTATACAAGGAATATGTAGTTTTTTTTTAAGTTAACAGTATTTTCAACATAATTTTCATTCTGTTTTTCCAGGTATTCTGGTTATTTAATTGATTTTTTTTAGTAATTAGAGGGTCTGGCACTGAAGTCAATGCTGCTTTCATCATCTTCTGTGCTTGTTGTTAATTGTCACCATTAGTTTTAAATGAAGGGAGCAAACTACACAGGAAAATTGGAAAATAATAGGAAATCAACAAAATAGAGTTAAGCATTTATAGTTTTAGGGAAAAAATAGAAATATTTCTAAATGTCTTCTAAATGTAAAAACTATACTGTTGTGTTTTTTCTGAATGCAGAATAAGAGAAGAGTAAAAAAAGACTAGCTGATTAAATGAGATCAGTTGTTATCGATTATTATCACCGATTGTGAATCTGGTTGGAACAAAAACCTGCAGTGACAGGGTGTCCCCAGGACCGAGTTTGTTCTAGAGAACTCCTTGGTCTGTTCTTCTCCTTTTAGTGTCAGGTGTCCTGGCAGTCCTAGACTACAATTCTCACTTCAGGGGGCAGGCCCACCCTAAGTTACCTGTTAATTATAAAGAGAAGCAGGTAGACACATACATTATAAGCTAATGGGACTCCCATCTGCTACTAGTACTCTGCTTCCATTGTCCACCAATGTCCTCCATTTGCACTTACTTAGCAGGAGTATTTAACAGTAATGTAAGTGCGTAGCACCTTGTTGTGGTATTTTCTACAGAAAGGTGCTATGTCATATAAAGATTACTTTTTAAAGGCTTTCACAACAGGCACCATTACAGACCAAATAAGATTATCTCATAAATGGAAACTGCAATCTAAGACGTAATCTTGGGGATGGAGTTCGATTTCATGCCTTGTGTGTGGCTCTTTTTACCAAGTGAACTGCCCCCCGGGGTTCGTCTCATGGTAGAGCTAGACTACACAAACCGAGACGACACACCAGGCAGTGAACCATTGCAGACTGAGCTCCGTAAAGTGAGCTGGGAGAGAAAGGAAATGACCCTGCAGAGGGTACTCGGAGAAGGTTAAACAAGACCAATGGAATGAATCTGAGATTGTGGAAAACAGAAGTAACAAGATACTCTAGAGGTCATTGTGCCCTGTGAATAGCAGGACTACTAAGAATATACGTGTACAGAATAATGTGAGCCACCTTTGACGTTGCTAACTTGCTGTGATCGGTGTCCAGTGCCCTGGTCATTTAAGAAAATTCGCCCACCCAACCATATTATTGTGTTCGGGATTATGGTCAGCCAGTAACAGGGTGGGAGGTCAGTCCATGAACTTTAGAACATTAGAAAAGCTTTGATGAGAACAGGCCATTAAGCCCAACAAAGCTCACCAATCCTATCCACATAATATTTCTAAAATAACTTAAAGTTAGTCCACCAGGCAGCCACACAAACTATTTTTAAAAATACATAAATCAATAAGACATAAGGTCATATGGAAAATGGCGATTCAGGATAACATAAAGAGAGTGGCCAGAAAGGTGAAAACTCCACAAAACAGCAAATTCAATTAATAAAACACTAGCAAGAAATACCTGTGGGTAGAATGGTGTGAAGTCTACCGCCATCTATAGGGTGGTCCAGATCTAATTGTGCAATTTTCATTATGCTATAACTTATTAAGTTTATTACATAGAAAATCACCCGAAAAATCCCGGACCATCGAGAAGTGTGTGAACTGATAACATGAAGAATCGTCATTGTGCTGAACTGGAATCATCCCCAGATAAATCAAAGTCATACAGATGATCTGGATCTGCATAATTAGATCTGGACCATCCTGTAGAGTTGTACGAAGGAGATGCAGATGCTATTTTTCTATAAAAACGTTTACCAAGTTATTGGCTGTATAGAACATCACCTGAGTCAGTACTGGATCATCTCTCAAATGTGCCCCACCATTTAACCTTTGGGTAAGTGGCACAGTGGAACTCTCTTTGGACTTCTGGACTCCATGATGATGAAGGCATTCCATATTGGTGGTCAAACTTTACAAAGTCTTACAGCTGAAGTGCAAATTTTGAAAAAGAATCTTTTTAAGATATTAGGGCAACTTAATTTACTAAGCAAATTCACTTAATGAACCAATGGTTTTCTCTCTCTTTGTATGACTGGAATCTGAATATAGTTAGGAAGACTCCATATCTGATAGGTGAGAGGAGATGTAGCATTTGAGGAAAGTAACCACTCTGAAGAAGTGCTGGCCAGCTGAGGGCTTTAAAACACCTAAACCATATAAAGAAAAAACCCACACACCATTGTGGTACCTCAGCTGAATGTAAGTAAGTGCTGCCCTGCTTATATCCATGTGCTATAAGTAATGATCTGCTCAACTGGTAATTTATTTGAAATATCGATCATATGTTTTGACTAGTGATTGAAGATGGAGCAAATAATTGATGGTACCCTCTGTTTTTGTTGGCTTTTGGGTCCTCCTCCTTGGTGTTCCAAGCTTGCTGATAGATAGAACTTGTACTCACCTGACATTAGGAAAATTTTGAAGTTTGCTTTATAGAAAGATGAATCTCTGCCACTGCCCCATAGGTGCTCCACTTATTGGGTCTTCATTGGCTGCTGGTTTTCAACATAAGACCATCTGATTTTTAATAACTGAGCGCATTCGGTCAATCAGCTGACCCTGATGATATCACTTCCGCCCACGCAACCCCCCCCCACCTTGATGGCATGACCTGTGGTGCAGACCCCAATGATGTCACTTCCTCTACCGTTCCTTAAAACCACCATCTTTACCTCATCCAAATCCGTTCTGTCCTGGATTCGAATCTGTACATAATTGTACAACAAATTTACAAGTCTTGCAGCCGGGTTTCAAGTATATGGGAGGCTGCCCCCAAATCTTTGTCTGGCTCTTGTGCATTTATTTGACAACATACATTTTGTTTGCACCATGTAGAGATGACAACACTTTTTCTACACGATCCCTCCACTTCAGGGCACCATGATGTTTGTGATTCTTCAGGTGTGTTACCTCAGCTTGCTTGTACAGTTTGGATTTCTATTTTCACCAGTTTGGTCTGCTTTCAGGGTGTGCTGTTTTCTCAGACATAAAATCTTCTTTTTCACTCATTTAGGTTGGCCTGCTTGACTGAATTATGAATTCCACAGTATAATTCTTTGGGCAAACTGCCTCTTGGTGGTGTCCAGCACGATGACGTACTTTTATTACTGCTTGTGCTTACATCCATGAGAGACACTAGCTGGCTTCCGTTAGTCTCCTGTACCACCCATCCATTCTTGCAGTAGCCCAGATCCCTATGACATCTATTACATTAACTAAAAATGCATTAAAAAACTTAATTAGAGTAGATAGTGAGATGGCAATATAATCAAGATCTGATCAGGACAGTCATTAAGAAGAATCAAATTAGAGGATTAGAGTCGATTCAAATGCAAATGAAAAGGAGTGAGTTTTTTAAGAGAGATCTGAACAAGTCCTTTAATGGAGCTTAAGAAACTGAAACAGTTTCAGAGAATGGAAGCTGCAAAGCAAAAGTGAGCGTCCACCACAAGTTGAAATGGAAATGAGGATGAGGAGATCAGCTCTTCGGCCCGTCAGTATAAGTTAGGCCTGGCACAGACCTTTTCAGTTAGGCCATTTAGAGTCAGTGATTTCTGAGGCCTATGAGCAGAAAAGTTTGTAGGCCATCAAACTTTCCAATTCCAAAGACACTCAAACAGAGCGTCCACTGATTTGCTCTATCAGATGGTTGTGGTGCGCGCCCACTTCTACGCAGTGGTGTGCTGGGGAGGCAGAATAAAGAAGAGGGACGTCTCACACCTGGACAAACTGGTGAGGAAGGCAGGCTCTATTGTAGGAATGAAGCTGGACAGTTTAACATCTGTAGCAGAGTGACGGGCGCTGAGCAGGCTCCTGTCAATCATGGAGAATCCACTGCATCCACTGAACAGGATCATCTCCAGACAGAGCAGCAGCTTCAGCAACAGACTGCTGTCACCGTCCTGCTCCACTGACAGACTGAGGAGATCGTTCCTCCCTAACACTATGCAACTCTTCAGTTCCACCCGGGGGGGTAAACATTAACATTATACAAAGTAATTGTCTGTTTTACCTGCATTTTTATCACTCTTTAATTTATTTTTTTTTATCAGTATGTTGCTGCTGGAGTATGTGAATTTCCCCTTGGGATTAATAAAGTATCTATCTATCTATCTATCTATCTATCTATCTATCTATCTATCTATCTATCTATCTATCTATCTATCTATCTATCTATCTTACCCAGGGACGGCGGTCAGGGGAGGCATCATGAAAAGTGGAAAAACTAATAATGATCACATAAAATGAATGTGTCCACAGATCTGGGCTATACATTTGTTTTCTGTGTAATTCCAGTAATTCTGATCATTTTTATAGTCAAAATCACTGAATTACTGCATTTCCTGTTCAAATACAGGGGAGAAATGCAAGGTGCGTCAGCAATAAGCCTCACCTCACCTCGGACTGCGCTCTCCCTCACACACGGGGTTCATGCATGCAATTGGCATGTGCCTGTTGCTGTCTCTCCAATATAATGTTTGCAGACACGTTTATTATACACCCTGACATTCCACAGTCTGGCTAATATGTTTAATGAAGTGTGTGAAATATCTAGTCTAGCTGA
Organism: Polypterus senegalus; assembly: GCF_016835505.1. NCBI lineage: Eukaryota > Metazoa > Chordata > Cladistia > Polypteriformes > Polypteridae > Polypterus > Polypterus senegalus. Next base: position 43,329,749 of record NC_053156.1, on the reverse strand, counting down.
TGGGACACAAAACTGCAGTGAAAAGGCACAAGTTGAGACAGATTGTACCGGGCCGCACTCAAGGGGGTGCATGTGAGCCCAGCAGGTTCTTGCTGCTGCTGTTCTTAACGCCAATAAGTTAGCGAGATCAGAAAGTCAAGTGCACTGCTGCGGTCCGTTTATTTTATTTTTTTGTTCCGACTGACTGCCAAAATGGAAGATTAAGATTTTTTAAACTAAAGGAAAACAAGGAGGACTTTTACAAGAAAGTGATGGAGATTTTCATGGAGAAGGATAGGCACATGGACTTCATTTACAAATAAAGGTAAGATCATAAACGATATTCAATTTTATATATAAATGGGATCAGACTAAGAGAAAAAAACAATCCAATACTTAAAATCTAAATTTTGACCTTAAATAAAATATCTTTTTGTTTTTCTTGATATCCTTTTGTTGAACAGTCTGTATTAAAATTGATTAAAGCATCAGAATTAAAAGCTTTTAAAAACAACTAAATATTTCGATTTAAGTGAAAACAGAAATCCTTTTTATGTACACCACTCTATACTTTCATTTGTAGTGATTGAGTGTGAATTGTGGAATTGCAACAGCAAATTTGGAACACATGGAGGTTGAGGAGCAAATACACTTTCTCCGCGCTCTCTCTCCGCTCTAAATGTAACGTTCTTTCTTAGCCAATATGTACCTCACCTATGTGTGTGTAAAGAATGCTGATGAGATATGAAACGTAGCCAGTAGTCAAAGTGCATGCTGGCTGCCATTTCAATAGTGAATAAGCTACTCTTTGGGGTTCATATATTTGTAAATCTGACTCTGAAAAGGTCAGCGCCTCGCCAGCCATGAACCTCACTGCACGTCACTGCTGTGACCCCTTAAGTTACCACAGACCTTACAGACGGGTGTGCTGGATGTCATAAAACTGGAAACAATAACACATCTGATTTTAGAACCCATGAAAGCTTTGGTTTAAGTGGAGAGACAAAGCTCCTTTTTCAATGCAGGCTGATTCTGCAGATTTAATTTCAAGCAATTATGTGCTACAGCTTTACAACAAAAAGGAACAAAGTTATGGGTGGGTGGGGGGTTCAAAAATACTACAAAAGAAAGAAAATCCCACATCAAACGATGTTTGCATTGTGCCCCTGTCACTGCTATTGAAATGTACTGCTGCTTTAGTGAGCACTTCCTTCCTTATGAAGAAATAAATGAAATTTCCATCAGCTTAGCCAATGGCCGTAACCCCTCCGGCCTTACCCTGACTTCCTGTTCAATTAGGAGTGTTTGGGACATGACGGCAGAGCAGGTGACACACTCCTGGGTGTGCTGGATGGTGGCATTTCCCACAATTACCTCAGTTCTAGGACGTTGCTAATAACGAGTGACTTTAATATAGCAGCTTTCTTAGAAATTAGGCTCTGAAACACAAGACATCATGAGAATTGAAAGCTAAGGCCTTCTTTAATTTTAATGATGGGTGGTACATTGGAGTTGGCAAGATCTGCCTACGTTACCAGGTACACAGAGATCTGTACGTTAGGTTTATTACATTGGCTGTATTAGTGTGCCCACTACTGAAATGGGGTCCCGACCAGGACTGAGAAGAGTTGGGCACATATAAACATATGGAATACAGCTTGTGCCAGAATGAAATAAATAAAACTGCAATTATAAAATAAATAGTCACATGTAAAAATGCATCAGTATGTTTAAATGAGTCATTATACTTAGGGGGAAAACACATTTAATTATAATGCAGTACAAAGTAGTCATTTTATTTTGGTTCAGTAATGTAGTTTAGTTACTTTAACTCTTTGAGGGCTTAATATTTTTTTTCTGAGAAGCACGAAAAGCAATTGTTTCACATATAAATCAACGTAAAACATTTGTTGCTACATGCTGTGGCTGCTGTTGGCACATATTCGGCATCTCTGACAGCAATGGCTGCGTGGGGCACCTCAATGGACAGCAGAAATGCAGGGTGGGCCTGCTGCCTGGCTGTCTTCTCACAGCAGGTGGGTGGTTGGTGGTGGTCGCGGTGTAACGCAATATGTGGTGGTCCTCCCATGCGAATGCTGATGTAGGCACATCAGCTGCATGATAGTGTTCAGCACCACAATCAGCTGGGGACCGATCAGATGATGCTGATACCTCACTTTCATCCATCTCCAGATCACTTGTATCAAACTCGGAGTCCGACAATTCAGAGTCCTATTCAACGAAATTATGTAAAATGTCCATGGAGTATTTTGCTTTGCACATTCGCTTTGGTCTCTCGCCAGATGTTGATGCCATTTTAGAGGTGGTTTGTTCTTCACTACTCATGCATGAGTATGGGATCGAGGTCAAATCAACAAAGCGATGGAACAGTCCTTCTAGCAAAAGAGAGTCAAACTAAAATATAAGGGTGAGTTTTGTAACAGCTTACAGCTGATTGCCGTCCTCTACCCCTGAATTTTGACAAAAGTCGACATCAGCCCTGATGCAAGTTTTATTTAAATATGGCCTTATTTTTAAAGACAATGGCACTTGTCCCAAACAAATTGATTTCCAAATGGCTCTTTTAATGTCACCGCTGTTTATGTCAAATTGCGTCTTTTCCTGGTGGTGTCATCTCTTGTCAATCAAGACAAAGACCAACAGGCTGAACCTCTTCCTATTGGCTAATCATTTGAAGTGGATTACTTTTGCCTGATGTGTTGAGGCAGTTAAGACTGAGATAGATTAGCCAACAAAGTGGAAGTGGATCATTGAACATATTATGATGGAGGAGTGCTTTTGAAAAAGGTTGATGAACAGTTAACGCTGATGATGATGAACAAGTCATTAGCAGTTTTAGACTGACTGAGTACCTGTAAAGAAATCACACAGGCAAGCACTAATCTTTTTGAATGTCTTTGGCTAGAAATTTTAAATGACCTTCTGCGTGGACTTGGTGCTCAGTTGTAAACTACTGACAGTGTCTTCTTCAACGTTAACATTCTGAGGAGTGCTTATCTGTCTGACCATCCCCAACTCCTCTTAAAATAGCATTGAATTGTAGCTGATGGACTGCTCTTCATTATAAGCTTGACTGACAATGACAGAAAAAGTGAAACCTTCCCTTCCACAAAAACCTTGGAATCCACACCAAAAACTTGCATTTAATGCCATTCATTTTGATGGGGAAATGCAAAAAAAAAAAAAAAAAACAGAGGAAATTAACTGGTCAATTAAGACACTATCTTCTCGTGTCTTCAAAGTTTAATATTCTTCTGCCCAGAAAGGGTGGCAGTACTAACACAGTCAGAACAATGGGAGAACATGCAAACTCCACTCTGAAGGTAGAGTTTGGCCAGCCCAGCCCAAAATACGTTTAAATATATACAACAAAATAGCAACATTATTCAAAATTGTCCATCAGAGTAGAGGATTACCAAGGAGGCCCTGGATTCAAGGATCTTGAAGGATCTGCTGCTAACGTCTTGGTGTCAGATACCACAGGACGACATCAGAGGGGGGTCAGAGCTGTTCTGGTGGCACAAGTGGGGTTTACACATGATTAGGCAGGTTGTTTTACCTTTGTGGCTGATCTGCGTATTTGTAACACTTTGTTTTTGTAAAATATTTTGGGCATGTCTGGAATTAAACCAGAATCTCTGCTCTACAAAAAGAGTTTTGTATGTGTCTCAATCTCATGAACTGGTCATTCAGGTACGACTCCAGGTGTCCAAGTCTGAGTCTGTGCTATTATATCACCAGGACCAGATAATATTTATCCTCGTGTTCTTAAGGAGGCTAGTGAGTACATATATAAACCCTTGACACGTATTTTAGGAAGTCACTGTGCACTGGAGAGATTCCAAAGGACTGGAAAATGGCAAATATCATCCCATTATATAAAAATGGTGACAGGGCAGATCCAAGCAACTATAGGCCAGTAAGCTTAACAAGCATCACAGGAAAATTAATGGAAGGAATTATTAAGGATAAGATTGAGCAACACATGGCAAGCACAGGAGTTGTTCTGAACAGTCAGCATGGGTTCAGAAGAGGGAGGTCGTGTTTTACTAACATGTTGGAATTCTATGAGGAGGCAACAAAAGGATACGATCAAAGTGGAGCTTATGATATTATTTATCTGGACTTTCAGAAAACATTTGATAAGGTGCCACATGAGAGGTTGGGCATCAAGTTAAAAGAAGTGGGAGTTCAGGGTGATGTTTTTAGATGGGTGCAGAATTGGCTCAAACACAGGAAGCAGAGGGTGATGGTGCGAGGAACCTCATCAGAACTGGCCGATGTTAAGAGTGGTGTTCACAGGGGTCAGTGCTAGGGCCGCTGCTATTTTTAATATATATAAATGATTTGGATAGGAATATAAGTAACAAGCTGGTTAAGTTTGCAGATGATACCAAGATAGGTGGATTAGCAGATACAGTGGTTTGAAAAACTATTTGCCCCCTTCCTGATTTCTTATTCTTTTGCATGTTTGTCACACAAAATGTTTCTGATCATCAAACACATTTAACCATTAGTCAAATATAACACAAGTAAACACAAAATGCAGTTTTTAAATGATGGTTTTATTATTTAGGGAGAAAAAAATCCAAACCTACATGGCCCTGTGTGAAAAAGTAATTGCCCCCTGAACCTAATAACTGGTTGGGTCACCCTTAGCAGCAATAACTGCAATCAAGCGTTTGTGATAACTTGCAATGAGTCTTTACAGCTCTGGGGAATTTTGGCCCACTCATCTTTGCAGAATTGTTGTAATTCAGCTTTATTTGAGGGTTTTCTAGCATGAACCGCCTTTTTAAGTTCATGCCATAGCATCTCAATTGGATTCAGGTCAGGACTTTGACTAGGCCACTCCAAAGTCTTCATTTTGTTTTTCTTCAGCCATTCAGAGGTGGATTTGCTGGTGTGTTTTGGGTCATTGTCCTGTTGCAGCACCCAAGATCGCTTCAGCTTGAGTTGACGAACAGATGGCCGGACATTCTCCTTCAGGATTTTTTGGTAGACAGTAGAATTCATGGTTCCATCTATCACAGCAAGCCTTCCAGGTCCTGAAGCAGCAAAACAACCCCAGACCATCACACTACCACCACCATATTTTACTGTTGGTATGATGTTCTTTTTCTGAAATGCTTTGTTCCTTTTACGCCAGATGTAACGGACATTTGCCTTCCAAAAAGTTCAACTTTTGTCTCATCAGTCCACAAGGTATTTTCCCAAAAGTCTTGGCAATCATTGGGATGTTTCTTAGCAAAACTGAGACGAGCCCTAATGTTCTTTTTGCTTAACAGTGGTTTGCGTCTTGGAAATCTGCCATGCAGGCCGTTTTTGCCCAGTCTCTTTCTTATGGTGGAGTCGTGAACACTGACCTTAATTGAGGCAAGTGAGGCCTGCAGTTCTTTAGACGTTGTCCTGGGGTCTTTGTGACCTCTCGGATGAGTCGTCTCTGAGCTCTTGGGGTAATTTTGGTCGGCCGGCCACTCCTGGGAAGGTTCACCACTGTTCCATGTTTTTGCCATTTGTGGATAATGGCTCTCACTGTGGTTCGCTGGAGTCCCAAAGCTTTAGAAATGGCTTTATAACCTTTACCAGACTGATAGATCTCAATTACTTCTGTTCTCATTTGTTCCTGAATTTCTTTGGATCTTGGCATGATGTTTAGCTTTTGTGGTGCTTTTGGTCTACTTCTCTGTGTCAGGCAGCGCCTATTTAAGTGATTTCTTGATTGAAACAGGTGTGGCAGTAATCAGGCCTGGGGTGGCTACGGAAATTGAACTCAGGTGTGATACACCACAGTTAGGTTATTTTCTAACAAGGGGGCAATTACTTTTTCACACAGGGCCATGTAGGTTTGGATTTTTTCTCCCTAAATAATAAAACCATCATTTAAAAACTGCATTTTGTGTTTACTTGTGTTATATTTGACTAATGGTTAAATGTGTTTGATGATCAGAAACATTTTGTGTGATAAACATGCAAAAGAATAAGAAATCAGGAAGGGAGCAAATAGTTTTTCACACCACTGTAATTTGGAATCCGTTATATCATTACAGAAGGACTTGGACAGCATACAGGCTTGAGCAGATTTGTGGCAGATGAAATTTAATGTCAGTAAATGTAAAGTATTACACATTGGAAGTAAAAATATTAGGTTTGAATACACAATAGGTGGTCGGAAAATTGAGAGTACACCTTATGAGAAGGATTTAGGAGTCATAGTAGACTCCAAGCTATCAACTTCCCAACAGTGTTCAGAAGCCATTAAGAAGGCTAACAGAATGTTAGGTTATATAGCACGATGTGTGGAGTACAAGTCCAAGGAGGTTCTGCTCAACCTTTATAATGCACTGGTGAGGCCTCATCTTGAGTACTGTGTGCAGTTTTGGTCTCCAGGCTACAAAAAGGACATAGCAGCACTAGAAAAGGTCCAGAGAAGAGCGACTAGGCTGATTCCAGGACTACAGGGGTTGAATTATGAGGAAAGATTAAAAGAGCTGAGCCTTTACAGTTTAAGCAAAAGAAGATTAAGAGGTGACATGATTGAAGTGTTTAAAATTATGAAGGGAATTAGTACGGTGGATCGAGACTTGTATTTTAAAATGAGCTCATCAAGAACACGGGGACACAGTTGGAAACTTGTTAAGGGTAAATTTCACAAACATTAGAAAGTTTTTCTTTACACAAAGAACGATAGACACTTGGAATAAGCTACCAAGTAGTGTGGTAGACAGTAAGACGTTAGGGACTTTCAAAACTCGACTTGATGTTTTCTTGGAGGAAACAAGTGGATAGGACTCACGAGCTTTGTTGGGCTGAATGGCCTGTTCTCGTCTAGATTGTTCTAATGTTCTAATATTCATATTCATATTAAGGAAACTCCTGCATGGAGTTTGCATGTACTCCTTGTGTCTGCTTTGGTTTTCTGCAGGTGCTCCTGCTTCCTCCCACAAAGACATGAAGGTTGGTGATCATTTCTGTTTGGCTGCCATTTAATGAAGAAAATAATCAATTAAGAGGACTGAATCCTTAAAACAGGGCTATTAAAATGAATGGAAAAGAAATTAATTAGCAAGAATGTGGATCCCAATGCCAAAGGGGCAGTGAACAGGGACACTGTGCTGTGAACATGGCGCTGTCCTTCGGATGAGACATAAAAATGAGGTCCTCACCTCCCGATCCCTGGGCATCCTTCATAAAGAGTAGGGTGTACAGTAATCCCCCGCTCTATCGCGGTTCAGCTATCGTGCCCCCGCTACATCACGGATTTATTAATACTATTATTATCACTAGGGGACTCCTCCCCCTGCTCGCTTTGCTCGCCCACCCCCTCGTTTGATTTACTGGATAAACTATTTAAAGAGATTGTTATTTTCATGGGAATTGTTACATATGCATTATTTGGTGTGGTTAAATCTGTTTCTCGTGGCACTTATAACGCTCCCAGAGTTGTTGAGGGGGTGGTCTGAACGCACCCTAAACAGAAGTGGACAGATCAGCTACAGGTTTTGTGCTGCTTCTGCCAAGATTGCTGTTCTGTTTGCTCCGTGCGTTCTTTTGGGATTGACAGCTGAACGCACGCTAAGAAGAAGTGCTCAGATCTGGTCACGATCGCTTCGCTCAAACCCACGGAGGTGCGCTACGCTCCTGCCACTTCGTGTTGTGAAGGGGGGGAGCTGAATGCACGCTAAGGAGAAGTGGACTTTGTGCTGGCTCTGTGCTGCGTCTGCCAAGATGCTTTTTCAGCTTGTCGCTCTGCATGTCAATCATTTAATCATTATGTACAGCAGCTCTTATCCTGTCTCACTGCCTTGTCTTGCGTGAAGTTAAAATGTTTTATAATAGAGAGATGTTACTCATATCCTTAGCCTGACATACACATATCATATGTGTTTACAAAGTATGTTTTATTAACAAGTTTACATGTGTTTAAAGCATGTGGAATGGGTATTTTATGGCTTAAACTATAACAAAAATGTGGTCTTTCTATATCGCGGATTTTCACCTATCGCAGGTGGGTCTGGAATGTAACTTCCGCGATGGGGGGGGATTACAGTATCCCGATATTCTCGCTAAATTGCCCACCATGGCCTAATCATTCTGGTCCCCTAATCATCCCCTGTCTCTAATTGGCTATTTCTGTTTGTTGCCCTTTCACCATCTAATAGCTTATGTGTGGTGAGCGCACTGACATAAAAATGGCTGTCGTCACATCATCCACATCGATGTTACACATAAGTGGTGGCTCCCCACTGTCTATGTGAAGCAGTACGAGTAGTGAGAAAAAGCGTTATATAAATGTAAAGAATTATTACTATTATTACATGAGCACCACAGTAACGAGAATCCAGAAAGGCTGGCACTTCAGACTCCTCTTCACCCTCCAGTTGCCCTGGAGAAGTAGGTTTTGATCTATAATATTTATGAATTACAACCATGATCGTACATTAAATGTTTTGGACCCACTCTTTTTCTAATCACTTAAGGACCTACTGTATATCTGGGTGCTAGTTTATGGGATGGATCTCTCATTCTTTTATTCCCAAGATCAAACCTCTCAACAGCTGGTTACCGAAATATATTTTTAACTTTGCGCTTTTTACTGCCAACCCCCTGCTCTCTTTTAAGAGTTTGAATTTGCATCGCCAAAGACACTATGTAGTGGGGCCACATTGGGGGTTTTATTTGTTTGTAAGTATGTCCTGTTGAGTGATTGTTAAATGTGAATAACAACACTGGTTGCAGAGATTTCTGTTTGCAATTTGGGGTCGGTGTCTTTAAACAGGTTTGCACTGATGCAAAGGGGCTTGTGGGATTTGTAGTTTGTGCTTTGTATGCACTGTACCAATAAAACCGAAAGAGAAGGATGTGGCGGGACCTTTAGATTGTGTCATTTTCCAATCAACCTTATTAGCAGCAGCTCGTAAACCTTTTAGTTACTGGACATTGTAGCAGAGAAGGATGGTGATCGGCCACCAGATTTAATGACAGTGGTGGGATCTTGTTTTTCCCAATCCAGTCCATGGATGCTCTTGGAGAAGAGGCGCACCTCCAAAGATTGCTCTTCTTGGCTCTGGTCGTAGGACAGTATTTCACTATCCATGTTCCGGGCAGCAGTTTATTGAAAAGGAGTGTTCTGCACTTCTTTCCATCATTTAACCATAGTTTTCATTTCCATAATCACTTCCACTTAAAGTAAGGACATTTTTCAGGACTGTAAATATCGTCATACAATACAATACAATACAGTTTATTTTTGTATAGCCCAAAATCACACAGGAAGTGCCGCAATGGGCTTTAACAGGCCCTGCCTCTTGACAGTCCCCCAGCCTTGACTCTCTGAGAAGACAAGGAAAAACTCCCAAAAAACCTTGTAGGGAAAATGGAAGAAACCTTGGGAAAGGCAGTTCAAAGAGAGACCCCTTTCCAGGTAGGTTGGGCGTGCAGTGGGTGTCAAAGGTAGGGGGTCAATACAACACAATACACAGAACAGAACAAATCCTTAATACAGCATAATAATAAAAATTTTAGAAGTACGGAGCAGAATTTAACAGTAGATGATATCACATAATAAGATATTTTTAGAGTTCTGGAGACCTCATCCATCAAGCTGCCTCCCCATTTGGCCATTCCACGGCTGAAACGTTGCTCCGATGAAAGGACCCCTCTTTCTCATGATTCCTGTGATTCTCCATCAGGGATGACATGTGGGGGATTGTTCGTGGGGTTTGTTTAGCACTTTTTGTGTTTGTAAGTAATTATTCTAGCAAATATGGAACATTTTATATATTTGTGTGTTTGGTGTGGTTAATCTTTTTGGGCATTTTCCTGGGTATTATTAATATTTGGTCGGGAGGGTGGAAAATCAGTAGGGCTAAGGTGTTGGACTGATTCTATCCGTCCCTCATTTTAAAAGTGTAGTGGTTTCCTTGCTACATAAATCTGGTGGCAGCCTCCATGCTCTCTAGAAGTCGGGGGGGTGCACTATAAGTACTCAAACACAGTGCCATACAAGTCCGAGGCGAGACTAGGGAGCTGCTTATTGCGTATTTCTTGTTTTGTCTTGATTGCGTCCATTTCCAATTGTAACCATAAAACTCCTTGATATATAAAAATCCAAATGCAAGGTCTGAACATGTTTTGAGATCAAGGAGAATTTATTAGAAATCAAGAAATTGCCTGACCTTGATAGTGATAATTTGAACATGTGGATGGTTCAGATTCATAGAGACCAGGAAGTTTTTCTTAAATAAAGTGATATAAAAACAAGCCCACATGGAGCCAATAGGGAGAGGAAGCTTTAGTTAGAGTAATGTATTGGGAAAAAAAAAAGAATTTTTGGCAGGTGTTTGGATCGAAACGCTTCATATAATGCATGTAGAAAGAGAGGAGATGACAACAAGACACCGCACGATTTCTGGATTAATCTTAGCTGATTTGGGCAGATTTGTGGCAGATGAACTTTAATGTCAGTAAATGCAAAGTATTACACATCTTATATATAAACATCTACATGTGGAAGTGTGTGTGTCTGTCTGTCAGGCCCGGAAGTGAGAGGTGGAGTTGGGCTAAGGGCTCCGCTACTGAGGAAACAGAAACTCGCCTAGCCGTTAATAACACAAGCCAGGCCAGCACGTTGACAAAAGGAAAACTCTGAATAAAGAGTCACTTGCTTAGCCGCTAATACAGAAGTGAGGCGAGCACATCGGCAAAACAATATCCCTTTAACTTTTCCTCCCACCACTAATACACAAGCGATGAGAGCACATCGGCAAAATGAAATCTCGTGGGAGACGGACACCTAGAGTCTTTCCTTTCAATTACCTGACATCTCTACATTTCAATTTTTTTCTGACAATTTCAATAGTTTCTAGGACTCCAGGCTTTTTACAGCATAGGCTTACACAGCTTGAGGAAATAAAAACGTTAGGTTTGAACACACAATGGGAGGTCTGAAAAATTGAAATTATACCTTATGAGAAGGATTCAGGAGTGTGGACGCTACGCTATCAACTTCCATGGTTCAGAAGCCATTAAGAAGGCTAACAGAATGTTAGGTTATATAGCACCTTGATGTGTGGAGTACAAGTCCAAGGAGGTTCTGCTCAAGCTTTATAACACACTGGTGATGCCTCATCTTGAGTACTGTGTGCAGTTTTGGTCTCCAGACTACAATAAGGACATAGCAGCACTAGAAAAGGTCCAGAGAAGAGCGACTAGGCTGATTCCAGGGCTACAGGGGATGAATTATGAAGAAAGATTAAAAGAGCTGAGCCTTTACAGTTTAAGGAAAAGAAGGTTAAGAGGTGACATGATTGAAGTGTTTAAAATTATGAAGGGAATTGGTACAGTGGATCGAGACTGCTATTTTAAAATGAGTTCATCAAGAACACGGGGACACAGTTGGAAACTTGTTAAGGGGAAATTTCGCACAAACATTAGGAAGTTTTTCTTCACAAAGAGAACCACAGACACTTGGAATAAATGACCAAGTAGTGATGGTAGACATTAAGACTTTAGGGACTTTCAAAACTCAACTTGATGTTACTTAAGAAGAATTAAGTGGATAGGACTGGCAAGCTTTTTTGGGCTCAATGGCCTGTTCTTGTCTAGACTGTTCTAATGTTCTAATTTAAGGCAAAGGGGATAGAAAATTTAGACCCCAAAAATGGTTGAGCTTTTTCCAATCTCTAATCTGTCTTGCCGATGCCCTGACTCCTCTCTTCTATACGTGTACCTGGCTCAAGCTCGTTGCCTCGTGTGTAGCCTCATTAGGTGTCAGGGAACTACCAGGAACGGCAGGGCACAGCGCCTCCAGCACTACGTTGATCCAGCGGGCACATGATCCAGCTGTTTTACTTCAGCTGGTAGACCTCTGATATCACACAGACTCTTTCTGCTGCAGCTGCTTATCTCTTCTCTCCCTCACTAATTAACTTTTAATAAAGGAGTACTACATTCAGCTCATTTGCATCAAAATTAAATAAGAATACCTAGAATGCCACCAAAAAAAAAAAGAAATCCCGCAAAGCGTAGCCACATCAATATGTGCCGCCAGTGTGTTCTTGACATCAGGCTGGCTTCCTCTGCCACTTTCCATTCTCGGCTTGTTGCCTCCAGCGAGGCAGTGTTTTAAACACACTCGTGCCTGATCGCCTCCTCGTTTAGGTAATTAGTCTGTAATTAAGCCTTCCTGATGGATCTCCCTGATGGCACTCAACAGCAAAGGAGTGAAACGGCTTCCCGGATACAGAAGAAGAAAGGAAAATAATAATGAGAGAGACAGAGAGAGAGAGAGAGAGAGAGAGCGAAAGAGGGCTTGACTCAAACAGGAACGTGTCCATCATCAGTCAGGCAGTCACTATGTCCCCATGCAATTCATTTCAACTTTTAAATGACCTCTTTTGACGCAAATGGCTTTCAACATCCACCCAGACAGATTCGGCATTAGCTGAAATGGTTTAGGCTGCGGCTTTTCATCACTGATGCCAGCCTTCAAATATAAAATTATTGTTAAGGGAAACTAGCAATCACGGTATTTATCCTAAGTGGCAAAATGAAAGCACTTGCAGGCAGGGGTCTTACTTTATGTTATGTTTTATTGCCTTGTTCTGGTCACACATTCTTCAAGGGAAAATTTCCTCCTGGTGTGCACAAAATTCCTTTTGTTCACACAACTAAAGCTTCAAAAATGTATGTTGGCAAGCATCTGTGCCCAGTGAGTGCTGCCTGCTACATTCCTGAAGCATATTGGGCAATAAACAGATTACCAAAAAGCATAGCAGAAATGTAAACAAGCAACAATGGCGGGCATCTGTGCCCAGTCTGTGTTGCCTGGCTATTCTTTCCAAACAAAGATTGCCAAACAACATAACAGCAAATCAAACAACCAATAATGGTGGGCATCTATGTCCAGCGTGCATGACTTGATTATTCTGTGAAACATAGGTGGCACTGGAGAAATAGATAAATCGTATAGCAGCAGTGCAGACAAGGAAGAATGACAGACATTCCTGTCCAATCTGTGTTGCCTGGTTATACGCTGAAACATAGCTGGCACTCAGCAGATGGTCAAACAGCATAAGAGCAATGCAAGAAAGCAACAATAGCAGGCTTCTGTGCCCAATCTGTGTTGCCCAGTTATTCTATGAAACATAACTGGCATTCAGCAGATGGTCAAACAGCATAACAGCAATGCAAACAAGCAACACTGATGGGCATCTGCGCCCGGCTAGTGGTGTCTGGTTCCTCAATGAAATATCAATGGTGCTAAGCATTTCACCAAACATAACAACAATGACATCTTGTAACCATAGTGGGCATCTCTATCCAGTCTTTGCTGTCCAGGTCCAGTCCAAAGAATCTCAGCAGTAAACAGCATAACAGAAATGCTGGCAAATAACAATGGTGGATGTCTGCGCCCAGTCAAAGTTGTCTGAAGCCTCTGCAAAACATACAGTAGATGACCCTCAGTACCTGGCCAAAGAGCACAATAAGAAATTCCTAAATACAAGCATGTCAGATAATAGTAATAATGCCCAAACTGTGCTGTCTGCTTCATCTCTTAAAAATAAGCTGGCATACGGCCACTCACCGGCAGGCACCTATGCTCAGTCCTTGCTCTCTAGTTTCTCTCTAAAACATAGCTGTCAATCAACAGCTGTCCAGATAGTGTAATAAGTAATGCCAACCAACCACACTAGATGGTACCTGCGTCAAGTCAGTGTTGCTAGGGGTCTTTCTGACATGAAAACACCACTGTAATAGCCATGCCAAAAAACAACCAGGGCAGGCATCTCTACCCACTGTGTACTGCCAGGGTCCTCTCTGAAACATAGCTGGAACAAAGCAGTTGGTCAAATAGGAAAACAGAAATGACAAAAGTTTTCGTATCTAGCACATTAATAAAATGGCCCACAAAAAGTTGATTCTGTCTTGATATAATTAGGGTTAGGAAGACGGCACTGCCAACAATAACCCAATATTCCACACAATCAGGTTCCAAATCCTAATAATGAATTTCTGTTGCAACTAACCACATTCAAGCAGTGGCCTGGCTCAGGGGTGGGCAAACTCCGTTTTGGATTGCCACTTTGGCAAAAGATTGACATTTCAGCTACTCTTTTGAACTCTGTCTATAAATGAATGAAATCCTGGCTTAATCTTAATCTTAGAGACACAGGTCTTACCTTGTTGAGATCATTTGATGGCTATGGTCTCTTCAGCCTTCTTACTGAATTGATTCCATTAAGGAAGGAAATTTCTAGCTAGCTATGGTTTGTTTAAAATTAGTACTGGCCGTTCATGCCAGCTAAGACATCCTCGCTTGAAACAGTGAATTCTTCTTCTTCTTCTCTTGACTACTCCCGTTAGGGGTCACCACAACGGATCATCTTCTTCCATATCTTCCTGTCCTCTACATCTTGCTCTGTTACACCCATCACCTGCATGTCCACTCTCACCACATCCATAAATCTTCGCTTAGGTCTTTCTTTTCCTCTTTCCTGGCAGCTCTATTGTTAGCATCCTTTTCACAATATACCCAGCATCTCTCCTTTGCACATGTCCAAACAAATGCAATCTCGCCTCTCTGACTTTGTCTCCCAACCTTCTAACTTTAGCTGACCTTCTAATGTACTCAATTCTAATCCTGTTCATCCTCATCACACCCAATGCAAATCTTAGCACCTTTAACTCTGCCACCTCCAGCTCTGTCTCCTGCTTTCTGGTCAGTGCCACCATCTCCAACCCATATAACATAGGTGGTCTCACTACCGTCCTGTAGACCTTCCCTTTCACACAAATTACGTCTGACACTCTTCTTTTTTTTTGATAATTTTTCATCAAGTCCATTGGATATTATATGGGCCAATTCCCCAACTCTTTTTGATTTGTTTGCATCAATTCTTTTCCTATTACAATAGATAGATAGATAAATATTAACGGCACTACATAACAGATAGATAGATAGATAGATAGATAGATAGATAGATAGATAGATAGATAGATAGATAGATAGACACCGAACACAAACCAGAATGACTGTAAAGAAAGAAAATTAAATAAAAATAATATGACTTGGCAGACCCAGTCCCAGTGACGCATTATGCAGACATATTGCT
This sequence comes from Polypterus senegalus, assembly GCF_016835505.1. NCBI lineage: Eukaryota > Metazoa > Chordata > Cladistia > Polypteriformes > Polypteridae > Polypterus > Polypterus senegalus. The sequence continues at coordinate 43,314,633 of NC_053156.1, read as the reverse complement.
GTTGGTATAAAGGAGCCCCTGTAGCGTTTCTTGACCCACTTCTGATGAACAATTTCTTGGCTGAAAGTCCTCAGTGTTAGTGTGTCACAGAGAGGATCCTCAGATGGCACTAAGACATGTTTTGTTTTCATTCTGTCCTTCATAATGACCTCCAGGGGTTCCAGAGTGTGTCCTAAGACTTACTTAGCCTGTTGGTTCAGTGGGCCTCTCCTTAAGTGATGCTACCAGCCCAGCATAATACAGTGTAGAAAATCACACTGGGCATCACAGAGTTGTAGAAGATGGGAAGGATGTCACTTCCCACATTAAAGGATCACAGTCTCCTAAGGAATAGGAGTCTCCTTATATAGCTCCTCTGTGTTTTGAAACCAGTCCAATCTGACCCCCAGATGCTCTCTGGTGCGGTGTTCCAGAGTCTTGGGATTGCTGATGTTTAAGATGCAGGCAATTCTCTGACTCCTGCCACCTGACTCCTATACTCTGTCTCATCCCCCTTATCAATACACTTTATTACTTTATGAAAATTTATGGCACAAGATGACTCCAAGTCCCACAGTATAGACAAGTATGTTCCTTTAATGTAGGAAGGAACATCACTTCAAGAGAGGCCCACTGAATCAACAACCTAATTTAAAGGGCAGGCTCAGTTATAGGACACACTCTGAACCCCTGGAAGTACAAAACTGAGTGCCATTAGGAACAATGCTGCACATCCTCTCTGTGATACACTGACACTGAGGACTTTCAGCCAAGAAATTGTTCAGCAGAAGTGTGTCAAGAAACACTACAAGGGGCTCCTTTATACCAACAGCAATATGCCTGCAGAATGCCTCACTGGGACTGGGAAAGCCAATTCAGAACTTTTCTTTTTATTCTTTTTAATTTTTTGTTCCCTTTTCAGTCATCCTGGTGTGTGTTCAGACCTTAGTATGTGTGTGTATGTATATTTATTTATCTATTTATGCATTTATTTTTGAGCTTCTGTAAAAAGCCAAATCCCCCTCCTCCCCCAAAACCCCAGGGGCAAGCAAATAAAGTTCTGTTCTATGTAAAGTTCTGGATGTGGCAACAGTGAACTACTACAGGGTCTTGGGGGTCCACATCAGTGACAAGCGGGACTGCACATCGCTTATCACAGTGCCATAAATCATAATAGCCATAAACAGTACAAAACAGTGACAAACACAGTGCAAAGGTGATTCAAAATGGCAATATTGGGTCATTAATTTAATTTTAAAACAAAACAACAATATAAAAAATTGCAAATTATAAATTAAAACAAAAAGCCAAATGAAAGACAGTTCATCCAAAACAGGCTTACAACATTGCCAGGCTTGATGTGATGTCAACATCACAGTGTGCATCAACGCTCGACTGACAGGACAACAGACCCTGAAGTTGTACAACAAGCGCTGTAAATGCAGTCATTTAGCTACCTGCCTGGGTAACCCTGCCAACCCTGTGCCAGTGCTTTAATGGCTCCTGCTTTTACTTTTGAAGTACAATTGGTTTATACGTCTCCAATGGCGAGAGCACCACATCATTTCTGTCCAGTCACTTAACAGCCCTTCCACATTACAGAAAGAAATCAGCTGTGCCAAACTAGTTTATAGAAATAGCTGTGGCATGTTGGCACTGGACTTAGTACAGCTGCCTGACATGTCCAGAGTCCAGGGTTGCAGACTTGACCCAGTCCCTGTGTCTTCAGAGTTTGAATGCTCTCCCCATGTCTGCCCGACTTCTCTACTGTGGGTGCACTGGTTTTAGGTTAACTGGTGGTCCTCAATTCCCAATACCCATGAGTGTGCTCTATGATGGACTGGAGACTTGTCCAAGTTTGCTCCTTGCCTCGCACCCAGGGCTTCGGGTATGAGACCCTTAACATCATGAGATATCAAAATGGATGAAATGTAAATGAAACTGTGCTTTATGAGGAGCTGTATTTCTTCCAAGTCCCCCCTGCCATGCTGAGTGTTTAAAACAATAAAAGAGGTTAAATTTGGAAGGGCTTCTCTAACCACAATCCCACATCAGTTTTGAAAGTCTAGTCTGTTTGGACTATTATAGGAAAGCGTAAAAGACCAAAAACAACAGAAAGTAAAAAGAGAAATCTCAAAAGAGCTCTTTTAGAAAGGATAATACATGATCTTCTGTGAACGTGTGCGTCACCACACGACTTTCTTTCAAGACCCCTTGGCAGGGGCGTATTTTCATGGATGGGTGAGAAAGCACATAAATCATAGGCCCATCCATGATCAATCAGTTGGAACTGTCATAAAATACGTTTCAGGGGAGTTCAAACCCAAAAGCCCCCCATTCCAGCTATACCTGTTCCTCTTGGCTTAAAAGCATTACAGAGTTTAAGTGTGGATTTTAGCCCCTGAAAATCTTGAGAGTGGCAGCTTTGGACCTACGCTTGGGAAATGTTGGTGAGAAGCCGTGCGCGACATGACAGCCTCCCACACTGCGGAATGTTAAGGAGACCTCCTAAGCTGCCCCGGCCGGTTGGAAGTGCAGACACTAAAATGGCTCAGATTAGGTAACAAGCTGCCTTTAGTGCTAGAAAGAATGGCAAAAAAATAAAAAGCAAAAAAGAAGTCAGTCCATATGGGATGAGCACATTGGGACCGAGAGCGCCCGAATTTGTTATTGTGTATGTCATTTAGACCGGCTATCCAATCAGCTTTAGAACTCCCTGGCAGTAATCGGCATTTAGATGATCATCACTGTTTCAGAAGCTTATTTGAACACATGGCTGTAGCCAGGCCCTTCAGTTTGTTTGGACATTGCCAAAGTGCAATAAGCGGCCATTGTTCATGATGAAAAAGGCAGCCGCTTGTGTTACCTGTCAGTCGCGTATGTGTCTCTTCAGCACCACTCTGGTTGTTGTGTGGAGTTTATATGTTCTCCTGCATCTAAGTGGGAGTTCCTCCAAATATTGGATTTCCATCCTATATCCCGAAGATGTCAATGTTATGATCATTTTGAAGTGTTATACTCCCCATACATTTTTCAGACTGTGTTTAATGATTGGGGCAGCACGGTTGCGCAGTGGTAGTGCTGCTGCCTTGCAGTTAGGGGACCTGGGTTCACTTCCCGGGTCCTCCCTGTGTGGAGTTTGCATGTTCTCCCCTTGTCTGCGTGGGTTTCCTCCCACAGTCCAAAGACATGCAGGTTAGGTGTATTGGCGATCCTAAAATTGTCCAGAGTGTGTGTTTGGTGTGTGTGTGTCTGTTCTACGGTGGGCTGGCGCCCTGCCCGGGATTTGCTCCTGCCTTACACCCTGTGCTGGCTGGGATTGGCTCCAGCAGACCCCCGTGACCCTGTAGTTAGGACATAGCGGGTTGGACAATGCCTGACTGACTGTTTAATGATTGTGAACATATTTTGCCCTTATGTTTATGACTAGTTCTTACATTTTATTCAGGTTTCATTCCCAGGCTTATGTGCATTTTCTGCTTTCTGTTATTTTTAATATTATTCTGGTTGTTTTGTTATTTCTGTTAATTTTCCTTATCATATGATGGGTCTTTAAATGTGTGGCCATATCTTGTGTTTTTCAGATATAGCCACCATGACATCACCCCTGTAGGATCGCCCGCCACCTTTATATTCTGATGATTAGATGTCTTCCCACCAGTTATCAATGAGCGTTGTAAGACTACATTATACTAAGTATTGTTTTCTTCTTTTTTTGGTTCTGGATTTTTCACTTCTCTTATGGATTTTTGATTACTGGTATGTAGACCTGGATTTGTTAGCCTTTGGTAGTTTTTTCAGGCATCCATTTTTTGCCTTTTCCTAATTTGTGCCCTTTTGTTGCTTATCTTTATTGATAAATATAGGCTGTTTACGCTTGTCTATTCAAACCAGAGGTTTATGGTAATCCTTTCTCTTGAAGGGGCTTTTGTATATCTATGAGACATTTGTGATATTTTGAGCTTTTAAAGCCCACTCTCCATGGGTCTGTGTTGCCTGAAGCCAGTAGGAGGTACTTGGGTGGCTGTTAGGAGTAAAGCCATACCTGGGCAGATCTGTGAAGGTCCTGGTCTGCTTTGTGGATCTTTTAGTAGGCCTTACACCCTTTCAGCATGTTTTTCTGTTGTCTACTGCTTTTCACCAAGTGCAGCTTCAGAGCTCAGTGACAAGTTAAATTATGACAACAGAGAAGAGGAAAACAAAAACATTAGTCAAAAGCATCCTCTGGGGGTTCACAGCCATTTATAACAGACTAACTGTAAAACAAATACAGTCCTGGAGGCCACACCATCCTGATCATTCTCCTGTAAAGTCTGCACTGGGCCTTCTAATCTGACAGCTGAATCTTCACATCTGTTGATTTTAAAGGATTCTGGTATCTCAGATGACATTTCCATGGGCAGGAAAACAGCTTGGCGGTAGAGCAGTGGCACCAAAGACTACAGCAGATTGCTGAGAAGAGAAGTCAAATACAGGATGGTTAGTATTGGTTCATAATTAATGTATTACTTATATTTTTGTACATATGAATAACAAACAGAGATGCAGTGTGGATTTCTAATCAGTAGGTCTATTCAGGTCTGACCACCAGGGGGCGTAGCGGCGCCCCAAACCTCCCAGACACAACTGCATAATACAGTCCTGAACCCAAAGCACAAGATCTTCTTTACTTAATGTGTCCACTGCTCTCCAAATTGTCTTCCATGGTAACTCAACACAACAATACATTTCTTTTCTCCTTCCCCACCTTGCTTGAAGCCGTGTCCACACTCTTCCCAATTCTGACTGCCCTTGCAGGAAACTTATTTTTTGCCAGGCCCAGGAGTACTACCAGTACCAAAGCATTCCACACTGGAAGCACTTCCGGGTTAAGTAGAATTCTATTGTATTGATCCCCAGCAGCTCTCCATGGCAGTGCCGAAGAACCCCAACAAGGCTGTCCCAATGGACTAGAACTCCCAGCCTGTCCTGTGGATATTCTAATAGGTGTCCCACAAGTGGGATACTGACACCATGCATACAGGGGGGTAGAATATGACACCCCCTGTCCTTTCATTGCAGTGCCCTGTTCTGGCCAGAAACCAACCTCCATGATGGCTGGGTCGCCCGTCTGTCCAACACAGCACTCACACAGGGTATGCTAGACTAAAGTTGTGAGTCTTCAGCCTGGATTTAAAAACTGAGACTGAGACCGAGGAGGAATCTCTTATATCAGCAGGCAGATCATTCAACAGCTTTGGGGGCCCAGGAGCTAAAAGCTCGACCTCCCACTGTTATTGTATAAATCCTTGGAATCATAAGCAGACTGGCATCTTGAGATCTTAATGTATGCTCTGGTTTATAAGTAATGATAAGTTCAGATTGGCCATTTAACATATAAAGGTGGATTTTGAAATCAACCTTAAGCTTTACTGACTGCCAGTGTAAGGACTTGAGGACTGGAGTTAATAACTACATTCACATCATTGTGTAGCATTTCATTTTCGATTCTGTCTTTTTGGAAGCTTTGCCTGTGTTTTTTGACAAATGACTTTGGTTCGTGTTTTAGCTTGGTATCTCGGTCTGCTTAGACATCTGATGTTTGGACTCTTGCCTGTTTGCTAGACTGAGATTGTTGCATAACATCTATTAGTCCTTGCTGTCACCTTGTGCTCTCTTATTCCTTTCATTTGGTGCCCTTACATTTGTCTAATGTCCTATTGTTCTAATGCTGGGTGTGCGTGCGTGTGTGTGTGTGTGTGTGTGAGTGTGTGAGTGTATGAGTTTGGATCTTATTTTAATCTGATGGATTTGGAGTCTCTTTCTTCCCTTTGTTCTTATCAAATTTACAATTCCTTGTTTTTGGTCTATTTTGTTTAATTGTTTTAATAGTTTTATTAATCTGATTTTTTAAGTAAGTAAATGATACATTGTATTGATAATTTTGACATTGACTGCTTTGAATGCATGTCTTTTGTTGTTGTTTTATTATATTTTCCCATTGTTTTTAATACATTTTTTATGAAGAAATGAAAGTATGAGGAACTTATTTTCACTTTGATTTTGTACAATTATTTTGGTTTTTTTTTGTTTTGTTTTGAGATTTCCTATTACACCAT